>NC_084553.2:40070950-40245950 GCF_033978685.3 Nerophis lumbriciformis | reverse complement strand
ACAATTAATCGAAACAGATTTTTTCTAATCAAATTAATCAATTTAATCAATTAATTGTCGCAGACCTGATTCAGCCTGACTTCAAAGCAGCGACTCAAACGAAGCCTGTGCAAGAATATACCACAACATGGTAGACTTATATACAGCAAAAATTAGTGAAAAACTGATGACACGTCATGGAAGAGTTTGATTATTGTATTATTTTATAAAAGAAGATATAAAATAGTTGATGTGGATACGACCTCAATAAAATTGTAAAAACAGGCCCCTCCGACCACCACCAATCATCCATTCACCAGTGTGAGTGGCACTGGGGGCAAGGGTGAAGTGTCCTGCCCAAGGACACAACGGCAGTGATTTGGATGGCAAGAGGCGCGGAGCGAACCTGCAACCCTCAAGTTTCTGGCACGGCTGCTCTACCCACCACGCCATGCCGCCCCCTTTACTTGTTTAAACCCTCCTACCAGCAAGCTCCCTGCGATAGCGTCTTCGCCATGTCAGCCATGTTTTGTTTTTTAGCGCTTTCATATGGAGTCTACTGACAGATATAAGTTAGAACTATACATTACTTTTTATTAGAAATGGCAACAGAGCAGGATTTTAGCATGCGTGTATATGAGCCAGTCTGCCACACAACGAGAAGATAGAGAAAAATAAGGAATGTGTTGACAACAACTTTGAATATCAACAACATCTGAATAATAATGGTCGACTCGCGGAAAGATCTCTGGGTAACCCTCTAAAATATTAGGAGAAATAAACTGATGTAACAAAGGGAAAATGTCTCATTTAAGTCTCAAATTTCAAACAGAACGTTTGGAGCAAGTTTGGAAAAAGGCAAGATTTTTTTATAAACATCTCCACCATGCCTCTATGGTTTGATTTAAAATTTTTGGGACTTATGGGAATCCCAAGTACACAAAAAAACAGTACCAACAGGTAATACACATTGGTTATGCAGATGAGGACCCCTTTAAATTCCAGAAACTAAGAATTCCAGAAACTTCAAATCCTTGAACTTTGGTGGAAAAGTGGCTATTTATGTTCATTCTTTCCTCTGGAAAACTAGTTTTCCCATGGTCAGAGATTGTGGCTCCAATATAACATGGCAATGTAAAGTGCCACTATGACGCAGACCACAATGTTTTTGACCAAACATACGCACTCATATCTGAACTGATGTCACAAAAAATAAGCACTAGCAGAGTCTAAAAAAAAACACACAGACCTTTGAAAAAGGAAATGTTCTTTATCTGCACCTATTTTAACTTTAGTTCAATACTCCTGCTGTAAAGTAACAATCCTAGAATAATTTCGCCACACCTAGTGTGTGTGTGACAATCATTGGTACTTTAACTTTACTTTAACTATCATGATCTATAAAGAAACAACTGGCGACTAACCGCTGATTATTGTAAAGCAGGCTCTAAGCACAAGTTAAGCAAGCATAAAGAAACAGGAACTTTGACAAAAGCAACATATGTTGTTGCAGATGTTCACAAGAGAAGTCATCCAATTCATCATTTCACATGTCACATGTATCTGAGCCAGAGCCGCGATACTTTTCCTGTGTGTGCATGTCGCTGTTTGTGTGTCATGGCTGATTGCTCTTGACTTCATTAATCTCTGCAGTGTGGTTATGATTAGCTCTGCGAGGCATGCCAGAGGACATCTGACACGCTCACACAATCACCGTTTGGTCTGGCCACCTCGTAGGTCTGCCTCTCGCACGATGCAACCAATGAGCTGGGAGCGAAGACGGAAAAACAATCTTGCGTGGGGCAAGGGCCATGTATGTACAGTTCATCTTTTTGACCTGTTTTTCATCCGCTTTCTCCTCCCACATTTTCCATCCGAAATTAAACCATTCCGCTTTCAAAATTTTCGGCAGATTCAAGACACAAGGAATATCATTTTTGTATTTTCCAAAAATGACCCATATTTCCTGGCATTCAACATTGTCCCATTCGAAAGGAATGGAACATTTTTCAATGGATTAAAATCGTTCCACCATCAAAACATTCTACTTATTAAATTGTCATGGGTAAAACATTTTACCAATGTTTTTCTTTTTCTCCTGTCCAACCACTCAGGCAAAGCCTAATGTTGATGTAGATGCCCATATATGCTGTACAGATTTACTTTACAAAAGAGAAGTGTGGGATACTTCTCTTGATGCCTTATTTGTATTTGACTTTATTACATGGATTTATATTAATGTTTGGCGCAGCTGGACCAGAGCAGGAAGGGATAGAAAGACGAAAAAAGAAAGACCGTGGGGGAACATGCGGGGACAAGAGGGGGATAAGACAAAGAGACAACAGCAATAACAACAGCAACAACAACAACTACAAAAACATAATAACATCAGAAAATACGATATGTACAATTATGATACGAAAAGTGATAGCAGAGAAGCAGTTAGTGAAGTAAATATCAATAACACAGAAATGACAAAGAACATTATTGCACTACAAATGGAGCAATAAAAATAACAATAGAAATAGCACTATTGATAATGAATAATAATAAAAAATATCTATATTACCAACAATACAATTGTTTCAAATGCAACGATACATATATGTAATGATAACTTGAATGATAAAAGAAAGCAGATAAATGGAGAGGAAGACAGAGAAGCAAACGGTATTAACCTTGTAGATTGTTATAGTATTATTAGGTTAAGGTTTGTCAGTGTGCCGTGTTTTACCCAGTTTTCCCTAGGGCAGGGGTCGGCAACCTTTACCAGTCAAAGAGCCATTTTGACCAGTTTCACAAATTATAGAAAACTATGGGAGCCGCAAAAAATTTATGAAATTTTAAATTAAATTACACTGTATACAGAGAGATTTTTTTTTACTTTGAGTTATGTTTAAACCAGGGGTCTCAGACACGCTGCACACACCTTTATATAAGATTTGAAAGCTGGTGCGGCACGCGGGTTTTAACTGAATGGCGCTTGTCAGCGTCATGCGTGCCGTGTTGGTACAGTATATAGCACCCACCATGAATAGCGTGCCTGGTCAGTTTCACGTTGTATGTGGCTTTTGATTGTTCACGTAGGTGACAGCAACGCATACTTGGTCAACAACCACACAGGTTACACTGACGGTGGCGGTATAAAAATTTTTTTAACACTCTTACTAATAATGCGCCACACTGTGAACCCACACCAAACAAGAATGACAAACACATTTCGGGAGAACATCTGCACCTTAACACAACATAAACACAACAAGATAAATACCCAGAATCCCATGCAGCCCTAACTCTTCCAGGATACATTATACACCCCCGCTACCAAACCCCGCCCACCTCAACCGAAGCACAGAGAGAGGGGGGGGTTGATGTGTGAGGGAGCAGGGTTGGGGTGGGGGCGGGGTTTGGTGGTAGCAGGGGTGTATAATATAGCCCGGAAGAGTCAGGGCTGCATGGGATTCTGGGTGTTTGTTCTGTTGTGTTTATGTTGTGTTAAGGTGCAGATGTTCTCCCGAAATGTGTTTGTCATTCTTGTTTGGTTTTGGTTCAAAGTGTGGCGCATTATTAGTAAGAGTGTTAAAGTTGTTTTATATGGTCACCGTCAGTGTAACCTGTGTGGCTGTTGAGCAAGTATGCCTTGCTGTCACGTACGTGTGGAAGCAGAAGATGAATATTGTATAACAAGTGTTGGGCTAGCAGGCTGTTAATATAGATGGTAGAAGGCACCAAATGTTGTACCATCATGGTACGCCCTTATTATAACTGTAAGGGTGAAAATCGGTGAATATTAATCCCGGGGGAGTTTTCTGCGAGTGAAACTGAAGTCCGGAAGTCTCACGGGAAAATCGGGGGGTTCAGCAAGTAAGCTGCTGAGCCGCATCAGAGTGATCAAAGAGCCGCATGCGGCTCCGGAGCCGCGGGTTGCCGACCCCTGCCCTAGGGGAACAACGTTAATATGTTTGATGAAACGTGATTATATGCATGAGTGTATGTATGCATATGTGCTTGTATATGTACAGTATGTGTATATGTATTTCTGTACCGTAAATTTGCATGTGGATGTATGTACCGTGAGTGTGTATGTACTGTATGTACTGTATGTGTTTATGAAGGTGGGAGCGTATGTACTTATGTATGTAGGTAAGTACCAATGTGTGTGCGCATGTATGTATTAATGAATGTACGTATGTATGTATATATGTATGAATAATTGTGTGTATATGAGTATGTATGTGTATTTGTATGTACAATATATTTGTCTCCCAGTGTGTGCGGGAGCCAGAGAGCCCAACCGGAAAGCAGCACTTAAGAGTCATATAGTTTGTTACTATGACTTGTTAGCATGCTATCGTTAGCTTTTTAGCTAATTTTGTAGTTACACACCTGAGAGTCTAATATTTTGTAATTTCACATAGGCTAACTGTTTAAATGCTAACTATTAGCATGCTTGTTTTTTTGTGCATTTTATTTGACAGATAGACAGACACTAAAGGCGAGTTCCAGTTGCACTGGGAAGTCGGAATTTATAAGTTCGAAAATTTCAACTGGAACGCCCGGAGGTCGGAATTCTTACTCGGAAAGTTGGAGAGGCTTCAAAGATGCCTGCTTTAAATGTAAGCACTAATAGAAAATTATGAAATATTGGATATTTTCACTTCTATTTTTGTTGCACTAAATCAGCCTATACAAAGAAGCATTGTCGGACGCATTGTTCATCCATTGTGTTTGAAGGTTGCAGAAGGAGAGCATATTTGTTTAGAAGTTTGTATGTTTGTATTCAGATAAGGAAAGAGCATGAAAAAGCTTTTGTCGATGTGGCAATCTTGAGTTCCGACCTCGTAACTCTGCTGTGATGTAATTCCCAGCTCCGACTTTCAGCTTCCAAAGTTAATGGAACGAACCATAACAGTCATATTATATTACTTGGCAAAGTTGACTATCTGCTTAACGTGCTAAATGTTAGCATTTGAATTTGGTTTCTGCTTTTCGGCAATTGTACGCAATTCCTACTGAAATATCCCACAGCACATCAACTGCCTAAAAAAAACCTTTCAATTTGTGTCATTTGATGCAATATGCAGCAAGTGACCAACAAATGTATTTCTGATCAAAGTATAACACATGATAATACATTATAGCATACAGAAAATAATGTCAAAAGTAGTCAAATACAAAGACAAATCAGAAACTATAAAATGCAAATCAGCATTATCACAAATTTAGGGTCAAATACAGTAAAGAGAAGTGATAAAAGCATCAGTGGTGAATAATATAGAGGGAAAAAAATGTGTAATGGTTGCTTATACACAAAATTGAGTCAACGAAAACAACTAAAATGTGCCCTTCACTAACGGAATTAATGGTACTAGCAAACAAAGAAAAAACAATTTGAACAACTTTTCCTTGGGGTAACTGCTTTCCGCTTCCATTTGCTTTTACTTTGTGACAAACTCAAATGCAGTGCTTGCAAACCTTACAAAAACACATTTTCTATGTAGAATTCTCTAATAGATATTAGTACAGTTAAATTTAGCCATTCGGCTTATTTGGTTTGAGAGTTATCCTTGAAACAACGTTTGTATTGCTCCAAACGACTTTTCAATCGATTCTAAGCACAATACTGTCATATAAAGTTAAAGTACCACTGATAGTCACACACACTAGGTGTGGTGAAATTACTCTCTGCATTTGATCCATCCCCTTGTTCCACCCCCTGGGAGGAGAGGGGAGCAGTGAGCAGCAGCGGTGGCCACGCTCGGGAATCATTTTGGTGATTTAACCCCCAATTCCAACCCTTGATGCTGAGTGCCAAGCAGTGAGGTAATGGGTCACATTTTTATAGTCTTTGGTATGACTCGGCCGGGGTTTGAACTCACAAACTACCGATCTCAGGGCGGACACTCTACTGCCACTGATTAGGTTTTTTTATTTTATTATTTATATTTATATACAATTATATGTATATATCATATTTATTTTTATTTTATTTTATTGTGACAAACTCAAATGCAGTGCTTGCAAACTTTAAAAAAACAACACATTTTCCATGTAGAACTCACTAATATACAATAGTAAAATTAAAGTGAGCCATCGCTCAACAAAACTCACTAAAATCATATTCAATCCCTTTTTCTAATATTTCCAGAATACACAAGATACTGTTAAACAGTAGGTGCAGTGAAGACTCACTGAATTCCTTAAAAAATTAACTAAAATGAACTAAACTGCCTTTAAAAAAATGGAATGAGTAATATACCTTCAATATTTTTTTTAAAAATCAATAAAATGATTTTTTTCAAATTCTTGCCTTGAAAAACACACACACACACACACACACACACACACACACACACACACACACACACACACACACACACACACACACACACACACACCGCATCGCTATGCAAAACTATTAGTGTGGTTGCGCGTCAACACAAGACAGTAGGCTGACAAACGGTTGAAAGGATGAATAAGAGGAATAATGATGGACAATAATGCCACATGTGTACTGTAGTAGCCAGTGTGTGAGAGAGCATGTGTGCCGATGAATCTCTCATGGTGACAGCGGGGCCGGCAGCAGTGAATGTCCTTCTGGGTGGGACACACACACGTGCACGCAGACACACACATACACGGAGTCACACATACACAGATGGAAACAACCACACTAATGGATCACCCCTGTCTGCACACAATCCGCCTCAAATAATGATGAACCACCACTGCATTTAACTATTTTACACAATGCTCAATTCATTACTTTGCTCCCCCGGCCCCCTTTTTTCTGTGCATATAGGTGAACTAATGCAGGTAATGCTACTTCTCCTCTGCCAGCACAATCAGTTTTTATCCATTAATAAGATATTACGATGGGAAATGAGGAGAAGTGTGAGGATAAGGATGGAGAGGGGGTGAAAAAAAGATTGGTTTAAAATGTAACAGAAGGTCCTTTTCGGCCTTTGGTGAGCTTTCGGTTTGAAGAAATGCTGCATTTTCTTAGGATTTAGGACTGAAATTAGAGATTGGAATCAGTTTTGGGGGGTGAATGTGTGAATATTATTGGTTGAAACATCATTACATAAATTAATATACTATATTAGGGGTCTCCAACCAGTAGCTTGTAAGCTCACCAGCTGATTTTTAGTAGCTTACCAAAGGGTAAAAAATATTTGCTTAAACTCAAAGTATTTTTGCAACTGTTCAATTCAGACATGATACCTCTATTTAATGAAAAATTACAACACAATAGTACAAAGACAGTGACTGAACTGTTTCAATAGAGATCTGCTTGCTACTTAAAGTACAATTAAATGTTGCCAGTCATAAAAATAAGACACAATCGCAAAATCTATCTATTTTGTCAAAGTAGATCTAATAGTAATACAAAAACAGAACTAGAAAGAAATGCATATTGAAATACAAGATGCAGGTGAACAACATTTTTTGTTGTTGATATTAATATGTGGATACCAAATTGTAATGTTCTGGTAAAAAAATCATATTCTTTTTATTTGGGTTGAAATAAGCTATGAAAATAAATATTACAAAAATGCGTAGCCCTTTAGCTTTTGTCATCTTGTAAAAGTAACTCAGAAGAAAAAAGGTTGACGACCCATACTATATAAACTTATTTTTTGGGGGAGTGATTTTATTTTGTTGATCTTAAATTTAGTTTTCTGTTGCCACATCTGAAAGGTTTGTCACAAAATTAAATGCTATTGAATAGCTGAGACGTGTGTGATTAAAAGTACACTTTTATTTTTTTTTTAACCTATAGTATTGTTTTTTGAGGGAAACAAGGATTTTATCTTGTGTTTACCTTTAGTTAAGGTATCTGTTACGATGCCTCAAAAGGCATGTCACATATGCCTGGGCCAATAGTCAATAAATCAAATAATTGAACGATAAATGAAAATGAACTCGATAACTTTGGAATCAATAAATTGTCATGTTCGTGTGTTTGTTTTCTTTGTCTCTCGCTTCCAACAAAAGGGTTCACTCTGTGCATCCCAAAATTAAATGAACAGAGTTAATATTCTTGTCAGTCGCTAGTGGTGACTCGCGAGTGAGAAGCACCGCAAGGTAACAAACATTAAGAGGAAAAACGATAATTGCGAAACCAAATGTCCGGGAAATATTTCTGTTACATCTTCGGGGATGCATAGCTGCGCTGGTAGCGTTCCTTCCAATACAGAAGACAAGCAGGAGTATCGTGGAGGTAAGATGAAGTATATTTAAATATTTTAAGACAGAATCAAAAATACAAGACTGAAAACGCTAGCAAGCGTGGAGCTAAACAAAACATAAAATGTCACCAAGAGTGATAAACAAGGAATGCTAGCGTGTACAAACTTACTACAGCGAGGAGAAAAAACAGGAGAACGTAAATGTTGCCTATTGCAAACATTGACCCAGCAACTATTGCTGGGTGACAGGAAACTATAAAGGGGAGTGATTAACCAAAACACCTGGTGGGAACACTAATTGCAAAACTAAGACAGGTGAGGAGAATCAGTGCCCATGGAAACCAACAGTAAACAGGGAAAGAGGGTGCACCCAGGAAACAGACTAAAACAGAAACATAACCAACATAAATCATGTCATGATCCGGGAAACGGATCATGACAATTTCAACTTTAAACACATGAGAGAGATGAGCCCATCACCAGGGACGAACGAGCCAGTATGCTAAGTTTGTTGGAAAGTAATGGCAACATAAAAAGAAGACAAAACAAACCACCTGACCCAGTTTATGAATAAAAACTGCACATGAAGATGTTCAATATTTATTGAAGTGCAATTTTTGCTAACAGAGATTGAGAGTCTGTTTCTTTTTTTATGTGAGTTTACTTATTAAAGATGTCATTGACCTTCCAATTGCATTGGTAAAAAAACGTTACATGCATAATTCGTATTACACATATTATAAAGAAACCCGTGCTTAATTTGGTCTCAAAATAATGCTTACAATAATATTGTTTATCAATAATTTGTGGGACAATAAATGGACCAGCAAAATTTGATATCGGCCCAGGCCTCGCCACATGGCTAAAGGATATTGCAATAGCTCATCAGACTCGCATGATTAAAAACACCCTTTATTTTGAGCTGAAATGCATTTTCCATCCTCCCTTTGCTAAGCACAGGAGAGAGGAGAAGAAAGAGTCATTATGGATTTCAATTAAGTGATCCCTGGGCAGAGAGGGATGCGTCAGAGAGGGGGGATTAATGTGCTGCGGACAGATGTTTAATAATAATGGCCGAACTGGCCCTGCCGAGAAACACACATCCACCCTACTGTGGCACGCGCACGTATAATCACTCATACACCACCACACACACAATAATGATTCACGCGCAGTGGGGGAACGGAGTGTGACAGTCTTACTCACACATATACTCATCCATAGACAGGAGGAGTGTGTGTCTTTATGACCAGTGCTGGCCACAGTGCATATGGCGCTCATTTAGGAACAATGGGCATGGAGAATGACTGCTTGGATGAGCTTCCTGACTGCGAGAGGTGACTGGAGGCGTGTTAAATGACATGCCCCGTATGGAGAGATGGAGCACGCGGCAGACAGAGCAAAGAGGATGCTGGGTAATTACTGACTCACTTTGGGGGAAACAAAACATTGTCTTTTCAGTGATCATGATAGGGCGAATAAAGCAAGCAGACAGTCTGATGTCAAGAAGGATGAGTGGAGGAACTTGATGGACGAGTGCAATAGAAGGAGAAGAAGACAGTCTGTCGGAATCTAGAAGTGGGTCATTAGACGGTGTGTAAACAGAGCATCTTTCCATGAAGTGCTCTCACTCTCCTTTTTTTGAATCACCCTCTCACCTGGTGACACCTAATCAGAGCAGACAGGACAAATGGCTTCCTGCCGTCATCACAGCCTTGTCAGAAAACGACACTTCGCATTCGGTGTCCGTGCTGTCTTGTCACAACAACGTACCTCCAGTAATTACCAGGGCGGCCGTCCTCCAGCCAAACCCCCTGGATGGATGGGATGAAGTGCCACGGGTTCGCCCCGCAGTCATAACTCTGCGTAGGACGTCTGCCTTCTGCTCCTCGCAACCGCTGTGGCCCTCGGACAGCAAATTAGCCTGGGAGGGAAAAACAGAGGCAAGAGAAAATGGCACTCAAGTATGAAGACACACACTCATCGACTTGCAAGATTTGTGGGTTTGTCTGCCTGCTCAGGAATAATCTATAATAGCTTCGCTAGACAGATAGCTTTGCGATCATTTCGACAGGTAAATATGGCTGAAGAGGAGTGGCAGGCAAAATGAGGGAGGAAGTGCAGAAAGAAATAAACTGATAACTGCATGATGAAGAGGAAAGATAAAGATAATGTCAGGAAAGAGGCAAAATGGATGATGGAATGGAATGGAAGAGTTGTGGCACTGGCAGATCAATACACAGATGCACAATCTGCATCCACAGAAGAGGAATTTTTTTCATCTGATTTTTTTTCTTCAAACTATTCCTGTTTTCTTGCTTTAGTTTTTATCAAATGCAAGGATTCATGTCGAGCAAAACAATTACAACAATAATTACTCTAGTGGTTTCAGTGAAATATCACAGAAGCAAAATCATTTTTAAAATGTGTAAAATTGTATAAAAAGAACACACGTGTTACACGGTTCTTTACGCATACTGTACATGTGAATGTGTTCATGTAAATAAATACATTTTAAACATAACCACAGTTTTTCTAGTACCACTCAAACTTTTAGAATCAACATTGCAACTTTTCATTGTTACATGAAAGTATACTCTTTGATTCCACTTGTTATGTTTTATTTTCAATAGTATTTTTAGAATATGCATATGTATATATTTTTAATTATTACTATTTGTTTTTTTCAACGCTTAAATCTCGAGATCCACTTCAGATCAATCCGTCGAAATTGACATTTTTTTATGTTTTATGCGCATTTTGCTAAATACATTTTGGAATATTTGATATGTAGTAATTGTAGCCTTTTATAGGTCAATAATTCATAACAACAATGATTTTGATTAAGTAATAATATAAATCATAAAAGTGTTAAAAATAAGTCTTTTTTTTTTTTTTTTTACTTTTAACGCTTGAACCTCAAGATCAACTTCGGATCTGTCCGTCGATTTTAAGTTTGTTTTTTTTATATTTATTTGTTTTATGCACTTTTTGTCATAGAAAACTTAGTTGTTTTTTACATTGCAAAGACAAAATAAACACACAAAATATGTAATAATTTACCCAAAAAATATTTCAAAGTGGAATGTTTGACGTGAAGTAATTGGAGCCTAGGATAAGTTAATCATTCATAACAACATTGATTTTCAATAGTATTTTTAGAATGTGCATATGTATATATTTTTATTATTATTGTTTATTTTTTTCAATGCTTAATTTCTAGATCAACTTCAGATCAATCTGTCGAAATGTTATGCCCATTTTGCTGAAATTTTTTTGGAATATTTGATGTGTGATAATTGTAGCCTAAAATTGGTCAATAATTCATAACAACAATGATTTTGATTCTGTAATAATATAAATCAACACATGAATTCTCAGCGATCCAAAAGGGTCCCACTCATAAAAGTGTTAAAAATAAGTCATACATTTTGTTTTACTTTTAACGCTTGAATCTCAAGTTCAGATTCAGATTTTTCCATCGATTTTAAGGTGTGTTTTTTTATATATATTTATTTGTTTTATGCACTTTTTGTCATAGAAAATACAGTTGTTTTTTTACATGGCAAAGACAAAATAAACACACAGCATATGTAATAATTTACCCAAAAAACACTTCAAAGTGGAATTTGATGTAAAGCATTTGGAGCCTTAGATAAGTTAATAATTCATAACAACATTGATTTTGATTTATTATTATTTTTTGAGCGATGCCAGTTTTAAAGAAAAAAAAAACCTACCAGCTGGAAGCGTTGTGTTATTAAAATCAACATCACAGGCAAATCATATTTTTGATGTAGATGCCCATATCAGCTGTATAAATGTACTTTACAAAAGACAAGTGTGGAATAATTCTCTAGTTGCCTTATTTGTATTTGACTTTATTAAATGTATTTATATTATTATTTGGTGCAGCCGGGCCGGAGCAGGAGGGGATAGAAAGAGAGAAAAAAGAAGACAGAGGGGGAAGTTGTGGGGACAAGAGGGGGGTAAGACAGAGAGACAACAACAACAGCAAACACAACGATAACAACAACAACAACAACAGAACAACATCAGCAAATATGATATTTACAAATTTGATAGTAAAAGTGATATCAAAGAAGCAGTTAGTGAAATAAATAATAATACAGAAATGACAATGAACATTATTACACTATAAATGGAGCAATATATATACCAAAATAAGTAGCACTATTGATAATGAATAATAACAATAATTGCCTCTATTATCAACAATACAATTGTTCAAATGCAACAATACATATATGTAATGATAACTTGATATACAAAAGAAAGCAGATAAATGGAGGGGAAGAAAGAGAAGCCAACTATATTAACCTTGTAGATTGTTATAGTATCAATAGGTTAAGCTTTGTCAGTGTGCCATGTGTTACCCAGTTTACCGTGGGCCAACAACGTTAATATGTTTGCTGAAACACGATTATATGCATGAGTGTATGTACGTATATGTACACTATGTGTACATTAAGTTAAGTTAAAGTAAAGTACCAATGATTGTCACACACACACTCGGTGTGGTGACATATTTGTCCTCTGCATTTGACCCATCCCCTTGTTCATCCCCTGGGATGTGAGGGGAGCAATGAGCAGCAGCAGTGGCCGTGCCCGGGAATCATTATATGTTAAGAAGCTAGCTGGACAAAAAAATTTAATAAAATCAACATTACAACTTTTCATTGTCACAATTCAACTGTATGCTCTTTGATTCCACTTTTTATGTTTTATTTTTAATAAGTATTTTTAGAATGTTCAGCGGGTCGATAAAATAATGAGCTGCAGGCCTTGGCTCCCGGGCCACACTTTGGACACCACAGGTCTAATATATACTTTATGATAGTATATTGACATTGAAGACATGAAACTAAATATAAGACAAACATTGGTAATTAGACACATGTGTTGTGAAACATTAAGGTTGGACTCGCCGCATATTCAGTAGATGCTGACGCGAGCCTTCATGAACGTCCATTACTTTGAAACACAACATCAGCAAATAACGTGCGTAGCTACTGCTAATTGACGTAATTTGACGGTAAACTTTACGCAGACCACAAATATTATAATTCATGTCGGTGCTTTTGAATATTGTTTGAGGAAACGTGAAGAAAACACACACAAAAAACTCGATCTTCAATTTTTACCGGAAGTAACTTTCAACCGGATCGGATCTTCTTTGTTGATTGACAGCTTGGTTTCCCTAGCAACAGTAAACGCAGCCCAGTGCAGGGGGGTGGCCATGGCGGAGCTCCTCAAGATTAGGTGTAAAATTGAAGAGTTCCGAAAACAACAGTTCTACAAACAGAGGTATCAGTAACGATTATTTTTTTTCTGAAGGCTTTCTAGTTAGCTACACGTTATTCGGGTGTTAAATAAGCTAAAACTAAGATTTAGGCTAAACACGCATAGTAAACTCTAGCTAAGTTACCTTAAAAAATTCACATACGGTTTTTTTGTGTACACCTATATGAATAATACGCGTAATTATATATTTACATATATCCACCTTAAACTTGATTCTACCGTAATGTTGATTAGTTTGCATTAGAGTGCACGTCCGGGTTGTGCAGCGACAGTTTATTTTGGTTAGTTGGTTGAGGTATATTTCTAACATGTACACAATTTCAGTAGGATACATAACACATTTTCATTTTTTCTGTACAGCATGTCCGAAAAGGAGTAGGAAAATGCAGAGTTTATTTAATCCTACTCCTTTTCTACCTCAGAGCAATTCCGGTATTAACACATGTTCACTTCCTGTTCTTCATTGGTACACAATTTACATCAATTAATTCTGAATACAACAGTTTTTTACATAACTAGTTAGTTAGGCTTCACATAATGATATGAATATTATATATTTTTAATAATGTTCAATATGTTTGTCATAATTCTACCTCGGACTTTGTAAATTTGAACAGTTTCTTAAAGTGAATCAAATTAGTGCTTTTTATTTATTTATTTGCGTAATCCATTCCACAATTTAATTTCACATGCTGATATATTATAGAAGTAGAATTGTCTCATATAAACTTATATATATCAATATGATAAGTAGAATTGTCTCACATCAACTTATATATATATATATATATATATATATATATATATATATATATATATATATATATATATATATATGATATTAATACAAGCGGTAGAAAATGGATGGATGGATGGATTAATACATATGCATATATTGATAAATATACAAATACAAATGTGATACACAAATAAATAATTTGTATAAATAAACGCATATTTGTAAATATATTTTTGAGATTTGAAAATATATACAAATAAAATTTATAAATATAAAAATGTGACATACAAATAAATCAAGAATTTGTATAAATAAACGTGTATTTGTAAATATATTTTTGAGATTTGAATATAAATATGCTTGATTTTGTATTTGTATTTGTATTGAATTTGCATATTTGGAACGCTTTTTTGCTTTTGTGTCGATGAGACATTCCTCCCACAAACCAGATGCACAAATAAATGTGACCTACACACTCCCCTGAACAACCAGCAGAGGGCACTGCAGCCAGAGCGGTCTCGGTCACAGAGCATTATAAATGATAAATGATAAATGGGTTGTACTTGTATAGCGCTTTTCTACCTTCAAGGTACTCAAAGCGCTTTGACACTACTTCCACATTTACCCATTCACACACACATTCACACACTGATGGAGGGAGCTGCCATGCAAGGCGCTAACCAGCACCCATCAGGAGCAAGGGTGAAGTGTCTTGCTCAGGACACAACGGACATGACGAGGTTGGAACTAGGTGGGGATTGAACCAGGGACCCTCGGGCCGTGCACGGCCATTCTTCCACTGCGCCACGCCGTCCATGCATTATATGCAAAATGCCCGGAGTTCTCTGCACAAAAACATTCCACGTCTTTACAGAGAGAACGCACAACGGGCCTGAGCTTGCTAATGTTAGCGTTGTATTAGCTAATGCTAATTTATCCAGTTAAACTGAAAGACCGTGCTAGCTGCTTATTTTATTGTATCAATGCCGTTTAATGACCTTGTCCCGATGTAGATACTGATCTCTTATGAGTGCAATGTGTGTCAAATAATCATCATATATCAATCATCATATGACCCTCCCTAGTGTACCTCTGATTGGCTCGCCAGTGTCTGACCATGTATATGACCGCTCTGGCTGCAGTGTCCTCTGCTGGTTGTTCAGGGGAGTGTGTAGGTCACATTTATTTGTGCATCTGGTTTGTGGGAGGAATGTCTCATCGACACAAAAGCAAAAAAGCGATCCACATATGCAAATTCAATACAAATACAAATACAAAATCAAGCATATTTATACTTCAACAATATATTTACAAATACATGTTTAATTATACAAATTCTTGATTTATTTGTATGTCACATTTTTATATTTATAAATTGTATTTGTATATATTTTGGGGCACCACGGTGGAAGAGGGGTTAGTGCGTCTGCCTCACAATACGAAGGTCCTGAGTAGTCGTGAGTTCAATCCCGGCCTCGGGATCTTTCTGTGTGGAGTTTGCATGTTCTCCCCGTGACTGCGTGCGTTCCTTCCGGGTACTCCAGCTTCCTCCCACCTCCAAAGACATGCACCCGGGGATAGGTTGATTGGCAACACTAAATTGGCCCTAGTGGGTGAATGTGAGTGTGAATGTTGTCTGTCTATCTGTGTTGGCCCTGTGATGAGGTGGCGACTTGTCCAGGGTGTACCCCGCCTTCCGCCCGATTGTAGCTGAGATTGGCTCCAGCGCCCCCCGGAATAAGCGGTAGAAAATGGTTGGATGGATGGATGTATATATTTTCAAATCTCAAAAATATATTTACAAATACGCGTTTATTTGTATAAATTGTTTATTTATTTGTATATCACATATGTATTTGTATTTGTATTAATATATGCATATGTATTAATATCATATTGATATATATAAGTTGATGTGAGACAATTCTACTTCCGTAATATACTAAAGGTTTTAAGTGTTGTATGTGTATACAAGTGTTTTAAGTTAGATTTTTCTCTAAGGTTATATTTCTCCTCTTGTTGAGAAGAATTGTTGTACATTGTAGGGTAGCAGGTTATAGTTTGCTTGGTACATAATTTTAGCTGTTTGCAAATGCACCAAATCATTGAATTTCATTATTCTTGATTTAATAAAGAAAGCGTTTGTATGTTCTCTATATCCAGCATCATGTATTGTTGTAACTGACCTTTTTTTAGCACAGTTAGTGAATGAAGTGTACTTTTGTAATCAGTTTAAGTTTAAGTGTATAATAAATCGTACTTCCGGGTTGTGGAGCGACAGCTTAAGTGTTAAAACAAACATTCAAAAGTAAGTCGTCGTTATGAAACTGACAATTGCATGTTGCTTTAGGTTAGCTGAGGCAAACAAACGGGCAGAATTCAAGGCTGTTCTCAAAATCCAGAGCTGGTTCAGAGGCCACAGGGTGAGAATCTACATCAGGTAATACATGGTCCACGTGTCTTTATTTGTCACATGACATATTGTACCCTTTTTTATTTCATACTGTACACGTCCCACCAATTGTAGCTTTGTCTTTTTCCTTCAGGGCTTATAAAACATCTAGGCTATGTTAATTTACAGGGAAAATTCTGATACTGGCTCACTCCCATAATCATAGGACTTCGGGAGCTTTGCAAATGGCCTTGAGGAATATATGTGGCTAGTTCTATGTGCTCCTTTCACGCACACACACACACACGCACACACACACACACACACACACACGCACACACATTGAGCGTCTCTATCTCCATGCCTGTTCTGTGCTGCGACCCCAGTGCTATTCTGCAGGGTCAGCAGACAAACTTCCAGACAGTAGGTTAATTCAGATTACTTTAGTTAATTGATCAAAGCGTTAAGTGGATGATTAGCAACAATTTTAGCTGCCTAAGTGCAACTCTGGGGTTGTGCTATCCCACTATAAGCATTGATTTTCTGGGTGTATAAATGGCCTTTTGGAAATGGATGGCCTCATTGGAGGTGGAGATCTGCAATGGACTTGCATTTAGAGTATGTTTGAAGATGAATACAAATGTGTGCCGCTGCTCTAAGGGTTGTGGGAGGGAAGGCTCATCGGACATGATAGAAAGGCCTGGAGGAGCAGCAATTTCCTGTGTGTGAAGAAGCATAATGATTCTCTGACCTTTTAATTCCATTACTTTACATCATAACCTTTTGTGAGCAAGCAAAATCGCCGTTTTCCTTGCTTTCAACAGTTTATTATTGATTTATTTTTTTTGTTCTCGTCAACACCTAATTTAAATACATTTTTAGCAGGATATTCATTGTTTTTTTTAGTTATTATCATTTGCATCTCAATAGGATTTATTGTGTTTTTAGGTTTTATTTGACCCACTATCAAAAGACATTCAAAATTTAATTTAAGTCCCCCCCATTTAATGTGCACAAAATAGCCATCTAATCCTCTGCCCAATATGACTTTATTGCAGGCATCTGCACGAGAAGGCGGTCATTATACAGAAGATATGGCGGGGCTTCAGAGCAAGGGCACTTTTCAGACAAATGGTGACGGTAAGCCCAAACCAGGAACAGCTAGAGATGTATTGATTAGGTTATGATAACAGGCATTAGAATTCAATTGCTATATACCTAAGTCCCTGCATCTGACCTTAAGAAATATAATTCACTCATTACACAACGGGGAATTAGCACTTACGATATATGATGTAATATGAGATATAATTTTATCTGCAAGGCAATTCCTGGGATGCATTTAGAATGAGTGTGGAGATAAATGGTAGAAGTAGTTAGTGTGGTGCACCTGTGTGTGCTTTAGTAAAACAAGGCCACATTTTCAGCATATTGCCTCCAACTGCTTCCTAATTGAACAGATTGTTGATACCGGATCCAATACCCAGCGCTCTCACATATAATTTTCCCCTGGATTGAGTTTTGTAAACGTATCACAACAAGCTATTTATCATGCCCCTAAATTGACTGTTTGCTAAAGCATAACTGCCAGCCACCGTTTGGGAGGCGTTCAAAAAAAAAAAAAACACTGCTAGTGTGGTGCGGGGTGGGTGGATGGCGGCGAGGGGCACTGGTATAAACGATGAAGGATGTGTCACATCGCATATATGGGCTAAAAAGAGGCTGTTTGGGAACAGACGAGTGGCAATTTGAATCTCTCACACGTTCCACAGTTCGAAATGAGCCCAGAGAGAGGCTTCGTTCCTCAACTGTCTTAATCCTTCCACAATTTTGGACTTTATCATGTTTAATGCGACTTCTGCAAAAGCCTCATCTCCGAACATCAAGCTGAATTTACAGCCTCCTTTCAAGTCTCCCGTCTCCTCTGTCTCTTGCCTGTCGGTATTAAAAAAAAAAAAAAAGATGTGCTGAAATATGGATCCCTTTATTGGCCAACTCTTCAGAGTGCTCCTGAAATGTGCCCCGACTGGTTGACGGTGTGTGTGACGGCCCGCATATTCTCTGGCCTTTTGTTAGTCTCTTCTGGCGAAGCTGTCATTGATTATGAAATCCAGAGGAGCGCGTTGGGCCGTCATACATCTCCATTAGCTCACTGCTTCACCGCCATAGATTTTCTTGGCCTTAGCGCGTGTTGGTGTATTAAGAGAGCACTGTCCTCCCCTTGATACAAAGTCCCCCTAATCACTCTCTTTTTCTCTCTCTCTCTCGCTCTCTTCTACCATACCCTCGTGACTCTTTGTCTTTTTCTTTTCTGGTGCTTTCCCCCCTCTCCTCCCGTGGAGTGGCCCTATCCATGCTGCCTGTGTGAAATGTATTATGTATAAAGAGCTCTTTATCTTTGACGCCTGCTGTGGACAGATCAGAGGGCCGCGAGACAACATGTAACGCTGTCTATTCCTTTGTGTTCACAGGCAGCATATTTTATCATGAAGATGAATTTCTACAACGAGATGGCTGTTAGGGTAAATATCGCCACAGTGTCTAGTTGAAACAAATAGGATGTCATGGTGGAGGGACATGCCATGTGCGTGGTGACGAGACACCGGATCAAAAGTGACCATTGTGACAAAATGTCCATAACAGCAACCAGGGTTTCCCCTTAATATAATTGAAAGTGATGTACCGCCGCAGCATTTTTATTACCGCCACACCTTGAAAATGAGTTGTTTTTTTTACTTGAAATAACATTTTAATAATATAATATATTGTAGCCCCAAGAAGAAATTACACAACGTCTGACACTATTTCTAACTTGTATTACTAATCTTATGATAACAAATGGAACAATTCCAACAGGTTTTACCTTCTGTGTACACACTTTCGTTTCCGTAAGTCCGCGCTTGCCTGCCGGACACACAACAGCTCTTCGTCATTCTCCGCCAATCACATTTCAGGCACGGACAGTGTGTTTGCAAACATGGAAAACCTGACATTAAATCCAAACCACATGAACATTAAACATTACCACCAGCAGGTCGTTACAGTATGAATGGATATATATATAGCCTATCATTTGCGCACTATTGACAAGTGATATACAGAAAACTTGAACAGCGAAAAAAGGCTTTAATTACCGAAAACAGTGCTGGCGAACCTCAATGTAAACAAGACGCACAACATTGTCTGAAACGTTGTCAGCATGTCTGTGATGTGGACGTAACCAGATATACCCGCGGAGAGCGATTTACACAATGCGCAATTATTAAGAGGACAGTGGCGGCTTTTAAGAAGAGAAAGTTCAACTGGAGCAGCGCGAAGCAAGTGTGACGTCATGCTTGCTGTCGCTAGCCTCTTTTGTCAGGGACATTGAGGGACAGAAGTCAAGAGTCTTTAAACACGACTACATTTTATAATAACACCAGAAGAAGATTAGATTTGTTTCTTGTAGTTTTTAATTTAAAAAAAAAAGGCATTAAAAGTCTCCAGAATGACACTTGAAAAATTCTCAAAGTACGTTGTCCAATAAGCAACAAAAATTTAAAATATGCCAAAACGATATACAAATATATCTTAATACTAATTAATAATAGCAGATTTGTTTTACAGTATGTATACATTTGTTTAGCCTTGTTATCCAATCCAGTCAACTTTATTTATATAGCACATTTTAGAAAACAATAACAGTTTCACAAAGTGCTGCACAGGAGTTAAAACACATATTTAGAAGCAGGATATAACTAAGAGTCAATTTTAAAAAACACTAGTGAAACATTTTTTTTTAAGAAAATCACATCATAGCAGATAAGGCTAATTATTCGATGATGTCATGGTGGCCACGTCCATGGTCACGCCCCCGCCGCCACAGGTATCTTGGCAGTCTAGGGGAAACCCTGGCAACTATCCTTCCATCCATTAATCATCTATCCATATATCTGTCCCAAAAATCATTCTAGTCGTGTTCAATATTATCTGTCTCCAGTGCCGGCCCAAGCCTCCATGGGGCCCTAAGCTAAATTTGATTTTGGGGCCCTCTATTTCTGCCAATAATATTGATTGTTGATCATTCACACACCTACTATAAACTCATTGTGGCTCTGGCAGTGTTGTTTACATTATCCTATTGTCAGCCTGGCATGTCTTTACAAATGACATGTCATTTATAAAGATATGGGGGTGGCCCAGTTAAGAACATAAATAATACCAATGAATGAACGAATGATGTCCAGAGTGCCACATATGGTTCCTAATCTTAAAATGTAGAAAACATTCAGCTACAAGAGTGGCCTGGGGTTGAACAGTCCAAGTGATAAAGCTTTGTATTTACAGTAAAAGTGTCATCTTGTCTCATCAGTCTTGTACTTATTAGTCTTTAATTACTAGTTTACATTTTTAGTTAATTGTTCATATTTAATGTTTACTTTGTACAAAGAGAGCGCAGTCTACTGAAGTTAAATTCATCAATAGTTTTCCCCTTTGAAAGACGCAAGGCAAATTCCTTCCATTTCACCATGTTGCTACAATGATCTTCACTGTTTTCATGCTGTTTCAGCAGTGCACCTATGTTGACCCAATCCCGCTGTCCCTCGGCTGCCAGTTTTAAGGACTTTTTGGAAAATAATTTGCAGCAAAAGCAATAGACTGCATCTTTACTTCTTGAATAAGTCAGCCAGCTACGCTTGACTTTTTCCCCATTGACTAGCTGTCTGTAGGTATAATGATAATGAAAACTTCGGCCATCATGCCGTTTGGGGAATGAAAAGTTCTCCTTAATAGACAGTGGTCCTCTGATCACCTGCTCAGTCCTGTCTGAATCTGAGAGGAAAGATATGGCGTCACATTAGTGCCAAAAATCCGAGCGCATAAAAACTGTTATCGCGCGCTGATTCTCCACTTCGTGCGCGCGCGTGGTGTCTTTTTGCGCGCGCGCGGTGCCTTTCTGCGCGCGCGCCGTCTCGGTCTGTGCGCTCTCTGTGTACTCCTGGCATCTCTCCTCGCGCTGTCATGTTTCTTTTTGGCACTTTGGGGGCAGGTATGCTTAGACGGCCCCTCCTTTCTGATTGGCTCTGAGCATTTTTCATAAGACCAATCATTCTCCAGCGTAGCAACGTTGTAGCCATCTTACCTCGGACAGCTAGCCTCAATCATTACATTGATGTCAAAGCAAGTTATGGTAATTTAATTAGTACATGTACCAATTAAATTACCATAACTTGCTCGATTTTCAACCAATTTACAAACGGTTTGCCTTGTTACAAATCTTATTACATGTAGATATGACATAGGATGCTGCACCTGTTGAAATCACCTCTTTCGCTATAAAAAAAATGACTTAATTGTGCAACATAGTTGTGTAGGGTCAGTGTTAGTCAGTTCTCTGATTATTTTAAACTGTTTCAGAATACATTATTAAAAGGCTATTTTTAACATTTTAAAAACAAAATTCAAAGATTATTTCATTAATTTTATGGCTGAATCAAAAGAAATTCCATAAATTAGAAAACAAATGTTCAAGAAGAAGTGAAAACTTTGCGCCTATAACAAGCTTGATACATATTGACGATGACCCGCCCTGCTATACTTCTGATTATCTCTGAGCATTTTTCGCCTGGCCAATCAGAAAGAAGGGGCCGGCTAAGTGCCCCCAAAGTGCCAAAACTAAACATGCCAGCGCACAGACCGAGACGGCACGCGCGCAAAAAGGCACCACGCGCGCGCAAAAGGGTGTCGCGCGCGCGCACGAAGTGGAGAATCAGCGCGCGATAACAGTTTTTATGCGCTCGGATTTTTGGCACTAATGTGACGCCATAGCAGGCGGCAAACGTCACAGGTGCAGCAGAGGTAGCTTTACATTTAAAGAGAAGCAGGAAGAATCACTAAGCCTAGATCAGCAGCAGCACTCTGTTGACCTAAAATTGTGTTTTTGTACAATAATATATCTTTGATCATTTAGAAATCATCAGTCAGACTCGTACATGCACAAAATAAAAAATAAGAATTTTTTGTTAATTGCTTTTGGGGGCCCCCTGGTGGCCGCGGGGCCCTAAGCAAGCGCTTAGTACGCTTATGCCTTGGGCCGGCTCTGTCTGTCTCCACATCTACAATACTTTTTTTTTTTTTGTGTGTCTGTTTTCAAGCTATCAGACTATACAGTATATATATTTTTAAAGCTATAAAGGCAGTGTTTAAATTAGATTATGCTGGAGCAGGGTTTAAATCTACGCTTGAGCATATCTGTGCGGAGTTTGCCTGTAATTCCCTGTGTGTGCGTGAATTTATTATTGGTACTCTCTGCCTTCCTCCCACATTCCAAAAACATGAATGTTTGGCTTATTGTTGAAACTAAATTGTCCATAGGTGTGAGTGTCTATATGTGCCTCCATCTCTCGCTTAAAGTCAGCTGGGATAGGCTCCTGTAACACGAATGAGGGCAAGAATGGATAGATGGAGGGTTGAAGATGTCAGTTTTAGGCAATTATGAAACATTTCATGCATTGCAATGATATCCTTTTATTCATTCATATTAGTCCAGTTCATTTTGCATGTATTTGATTGACTGTATACATTGTCTTTTGTTTTGTAGGGTAATGGTAATTGACAAGGTTTCGCTTATTTCGAAGATGCTTTAAAAAATTAAATTTGAAGTATATCACATGTGTACGCTTCCACAAAGTCTTAAAAGAAGTAAGAAGATGCATAGCTTATTTAATCTTACCCCTTATCCCAGTTTCAGCAATTACTGATTTCACTACCATGAACATTTGTTAACATGTACCAGGTCTGCCCCGTATTTAGGCAAAAGTATTGGGCCACTTAACTCTAAAACTTACACAAAGCAGTTCAAAGTGTGCAATGAAAGTATAAAAGCTTCTACTCTTCGGGATACATTTTTTATACCTTGACTTAGGAAAGGGCTTTCGGACAATGTTTTGCTTTAAATGGGTCATATTATCTACACCTTGTGGTCCATAACATATACTGTAATGGTGGTTCTATGGTCAAAATGTTGCATGGATTATGTTTGACGGACCGTTTTCAAGCTGCTTTCTGACTGTCTCTTTTTTGTGGGGGTTCTTATTTACGTGCCTCCACTTAAACAGCGTTTTCTGGCCGTCATCCATGTTGTAGATTTTAGCGTTTCCATATCGAGTCTGACAGATATAAATCCCAACTATACTCGACTTTGTATTAGAAATGGCAACATTAGGGGATGCATGTGCATTTATGAGCCAGTCTCCACCTCAACAAGAGAATAGAAAAAAAATTAACTTGTTGACTACAGTGCGGACTACAATGTCAGACTGGCGCAAACACTCTCTGTAAAATTGTAACTTCCGCTGAAACCACCAATGGGAAAAATGTCACTAATGAGAGCAAATTCCAAACGGATTGTTTAGTGGAAGTATGAAGGATGGCATGACTATTTTATAAAAATCTTCTCAACACCTCCATAGTTTGATATCAAATTTTCAGGACTTACGCAGATCCCAAATACACAAAGGCAAGTGCCAACAGGTAAGAAAAGCGGGTTTTGTATAATAGGGTCTTGCCTGTTGGCAGCTGTTTTTGTGTATTTTGGATCCCCAGAAGTTTGAAATTACACTATGGGGGTGTTGAGAAAATATTCAGAATAAAATATATTTTAGTTCAAAAGAAGCCGTTTGAGGTCTGTTCCGACTTGTAACGTATGTCATTGCCAACTCGTGGCGTCAGCGGCTCTCTCCTTAAATGTTTTCCAGCTGACATGTTGCGCCATTACTCCATTTTTATTTATTGTAGCGTGTTTGTAGTCCAAACAAAAACATGTCTGCAATGAACTCCAGAAGTAGAAAGTGCCTGGCTATTAGAATCATAAGATCCATTTTAAGTTAAACAAAAATGTGAGTTACGAGCCAGCTTCAAATACCTCCCTACCACTAGTTGACGTAGCAAATACTACAGTTAACCCTGCAAGATCCACCAAACATCGAGTGTCTTTCACGCTAGCATTAGCTAATTGTAGATGGCTATCTTTACAGATAAAACTTTGTTTTTATTGCTCTGGGTTGGAAGAAAGTCAGGGTAAATGGCAGTGCTGAGAAGAAGCAAATGATATCCATTGAATAAAATAATTGAAAGTAATTGAAAACATTAATTTTAATGGAGAAAATTAAATTGAGATATGAGTATTTTGAGTTACGAGCTCCATCACCAAAAATAATTCAACTTGTATATCCAGGCTCCAATGTACAAATTGGGAGTCTTCCTGCATAACAAATTGTGTTGTCCATTTATTTTGTATTATGTCAGAGGTCACTGATGTATGACCTTAACAATGGCTTATAGAATTGGCTCACCATCTCTCTTGCAGTTCTTTCCAAAATGTTTAATGTGGGTTTTACCCTCAATATCCTTCAAAAATGCCTTTATGAACCTTGCTATGTGTGTACTTAAACCCCAGAAAGAGTAATTGGAATCTTATTAAACGAACAAACTTAGAACAGAAAAGGGGCTTCCTTAATTGCATATAATTGTCTAAAATTGAATTATTAGAGGTATGAGTTGCTGCCTGCAAAACAGGTTTACTTTTGCATACTAATAAAGTAACCTTATTTAAAGGGGAACGACACTTTTTGGGGAATTTTGACCATCATTCACAATCTTTATGTAAAACAAGAATACAAGTTTGTTATTTTATACATTCTATATTGTAAATAAATGTAAAACCTCCATCAATGTTGTATATTCATGTTGTAGTATACAGACCCTTTCCTTGTTTATGTGTACATAATTTGGGCTTCCACCTCATAAAACCCACGAAAACAGGATTTCAAAAAATGTGAATACTGTGAAGAAATCACCATTTACTTCTCTGCCAGATTCATGAATCTTCTATGTTTGATAATCCGCAGAAGCCCACAGTCCGCTCTTCTGCTGGTGCTTCTTCTCCACATTTTGCCCTTCCACTGGACTTTCCATTGATATGCTTGGACACAGCACACTGTGAACAGCCAGCCTCCTTAGCTATGAACTTTGGTGCCTTACCCATCCTATGGAGGGTATCAATGATGGTCTTCTGGTCTTCTGCAGTCTTCCCCATATTGATCCTAACTGATCCTAACTAATTGAACCAAAGTGAAGCAATTTAATGACAACCTGTGCAGGTGCTTTAAGTTTAGTAGATGAGTAGTATGTGACACTCAGTTTAAAACATTCATGCCCTGTAAAATTTGGGCCTATTTCTTCACAGAATTAACATTTTTTGAAATCCTGTTTTTGCGGGTTTTGTGAGCTAGAGGCCCAAATTATGTACGAATACACAACTAAATGCTTGAAATTGTTTAAGTTGTGGGCCCTGAATCTATAATCTATGGAAGTTTAACGTTTTGAATGGAATTATGAAAATAAATACACTTTTTCATGATATAAAACTTTTTTGGAAAGGATCTGTATATGTAATGTAATATGTGTATTCATAATAACATGCGATTTTTACATATTATGCTTTTTTTAAGTATACGGCAGCGTATTAATTTTACAGACGCATCACAATGTTCGCTTTTCCCTTCAACAACAACTACTACTACTCATGCAAACTTCATGAGAGCTAACAACGATTATTTGCGACAAATGATGATCCAGAACTATCTTTTTGAGCCTGAACATAAGGAGGATGATCTGCAAGTTTTAGAAGCTTTGTGCTTAACAGATCCAGCTCTAGTTAAACACTAAGAACACTAAGAATCATGTATCACTATTACTAAGTGCTAAACAAGAAATAAAAACTACAAACGTAATAAAACAATCACTTACTGTACAATGTCTACTCTCACTGTGATGCCGACTGATGGGATGTTCACATCTTCCCGTTTAGATTAAGATGTATGGTAATCATAATAATCACAAAGGGTAAAAAAAAAAGAAAGGTGGCCGCAAACTAGCGTTTCCCGTGTCTTTCTCGCCATCTTTCAGTCCAAGTTGAACAATTACCAACTTCTCGGTTTATGGCTAGAACCTTCTACTATCCAGGTGTGATGCCTGATTTATAATCTAGAATTCACTTTTACCAAGTCAGAGGCGATGAAACAGCTCACTGGCTCAATATGTCATTAAAGCAGCACAAGCTATCTGTGTTGGGCATGCGATGAGGTGGCAACTTATCCAGGGTGCACTCCGCCTTCCGTCCGACTGCAGCTGGGATAGGCTCCAGCACCTCCACGAATCCAAAGGGACAAGCGGTAGAAAATGGATAGATGAATGGATGGAGCTATAGTTATCTCACTGTGATCAAAAATATTGTTTCCGCGTTAGCGATTATAATAACAATAGTACTTCGTCAATATTCAGGTCACAAGATGTAAAAAGTGTGTTGTTTGGATGTTTTTTAGGGGGCTTCATGGGCAGAATAGTGTACTCTCATTATCTGCATTGTAAGCCACCTTTACGGGTCATATTTTACGACTTAGAAAGCATAAAAAAGTAAGAACATATGTGTACCTATCTTACATAGAGATTGTGAATGATAAGCAAAATTCCCCCCAAAAATGCAGTTCTCTTTAACCTAACATGAGTGTCGTCCAACCATGCTTGATTGAGATATTGTATCTCTACACTTCACCTGCATGTCTGTAAGGTGTATTTTCTGCCATCTTAGATTTTGCAACATTTAATAACTCTGCAGTGTTGAATTGTTCCCAAATGCTGGAGAGCAGCTGCTCCTGTGCAGCCAATATATCATCTCACTCTGACTATGACTGATGTTTTGGCATTTTTACACAGGGAATTTGCACAGAAACCTTATATTTGTTTTTACAATTCCATACAGCATCTTCCTTTGCGTAACAACTTCATTCTGTGTCAACCCTTAGGAGGTTTTATAGACCAGCAAAAAAATAAAATCTACCAGCTTTTATTGAAGAGGTTGTTTCAATGAACAGCTGGACAAAATAGCTTGAACCTGATGTGGAAAGGCTTGGAAATGGAAGTTTTACACTTTTATTGCAAAACAAAACACTCGAAGTGACCACCCAGTGGTTTCAGTAAATGTCACATTAAAAGGACGTATATCCAGGAGTAGCGTTTGGCACAGCTGGTGCAGGTCAGGGGTTAAAAGATCAGGGGTTGCTGTCACCATGTGGAGCGGAGCAGAAGCTCCTTCAGGTGGAGGAAAAAGCGCTTTATTACACCTATAAAATATCACAGCTTCCTTTAGGATGCAATAGCAATTTTAATGGAAGATAAGTCAACGTGAATGGAGCAGGGAATTGGATCTGTGGCTGGTGATGTAAGAAGGATCTAAGTTTGAACCCCACAAGGGCCAATCCAGACTTTACTTAGCAAAGTTCCTATTTCACTTCTTGAGTTTAATATGAGTTTTGTCTGGATTGTGTCATGTCCTCTAAACGCAGAAGTCAAAGTGAATCTGAGAGAAAAATGGTATCAAGTATCAAGGGGTGTTTATGTACTTAACTGCAGAGAATACCATCCCTCGGCATTGTACTTTAACTGTAAACTCCACCAAATGCAGTGTCCATTTCATAGGGCAGCGTTGTTCATGTGGTAATCAGTAGCCTTGTGTGATATAAAGGATGTACGATATAAATTATATACATTTGGTCAACAATTGCACTTTTAATACTATCGTTATATTGTGATAATTCATGTTGATGACACATTCTAGCTGTGTCCTGCATATTTGACAGCAGCAAGTGTAGGAACACGTCCTCAAAGCATTGCAGCATTCTTCCAAGCGGCTAATGTCCTTTACAGTGCAAAGCCACTTTTAGTCAGTAATTCTCGCCTTGATGGCAGCAAATTAATTATGTTTCTTATAAGTGTCATCCCTGGAGGACAAAGAACAGCTAAACATGCTACACTACATACCAGGAAGTTATGCTAACTGAAAACTAGAGCTCTTGAATGTAAACACAATTTGGTGGATGGATAAAAACATCGACAGTAACGATAGTATAGTATCAGAATATGTTGGATAAAAACAGTAGTTAGATCGATATTAAATATTAATATAAATAAAATATTGCTGAAGTGATACCGCATACGTCAGCCGCCAAATTGGGAGCCTTAGTAACCCGTTTCGAAATGGTTCTATTATCATTTACCTAACAAATAATACATTGGGATGTTGTTATCGCATGATGATGCAATATGTATCACGATATAGAGTTTAGGCCATATCGCCCATCCCTATACAGCAATGGTACAGAAACCTGATTTGAATCTGGCTTCCGCCATCACTGCCATTGTGTTCTTGGGCAATGCACTTGACCCACTTTGTCTCCAGTGAATTAATGTTTAGTGTTATTTGGAGAGGGCTTTGGCGCAAATTGGACGCCAAGTTTCCGTCAGTCTACCATAGGGCAGCTGTGGCCACAAACATGTCGCTTAACACCACTAGTGTGACTATACTGAAATAATAATGGGTCTGAAATATGAAAAAGTTCTGTATAAATCCTATCCATTCTTATTAATTAATCTGCATGCGGTATGTGTTGTGGTAGTAACATTTACTCCAACACATGGCAGTATCAGTCATAGTAAAGGTAATTACACCCACTTTACAGGCGTCTATTTGAGGTGTGGCATTTATTTTTTCAATTGAATAATTTATTGGTGCACAGCATCTAACCGAGCAGAAGTCACAATCTGAGAAAACACTGTAATTCTTTCTAATACTTGTTTGTTTAAAAGTAAAAAGTCCTTGTATGTATTTTATGCTGCAAAAACTTTTGCATTTCCATGGCCACCACTTTGTATTTGCAAGAGTGTGTGCACATACGAATGAATCAGAAATGGAGTACCAGTGACCCTTAGCAAGAACGAATCAGTGAAGAGAGTCGGTAGTCGCCAGCCCTTTATTGCCACAGAAATATTTGCTGATGTGTGAATGGGAGCGAAAAGACACAGTGGGAAAAACAATCATCCCAGAATCCCCCAGTGACACTTCTTTTTGAATCATTCTCTCCCCTCCTGTGTATGGTGCCGTGCTAAGCTAATGGAGGATAATGTATTAAGGCCGTAATAGAAACCAATGTTTACATGCTGCACCTCGGATTTGTATCAGATTCAACAGCATCGATTTCACTTGTCAACAAAGGTCAGCAAGAACTTGAGAGGCGGCAATTACTTTATTTAAAATTATCTATTGACTAGCAGATCAATGCTAATTCTCATTTTGCTCTTTGTTGTTTTCCTTCCCGTGCTCCATCTATCCTTTCTTCTATTTCTTCTTCTTATAGTGTGATGATTCTTTTACTCGCTGTTGTTTTAATCTCCTAATTAGTCTGAAGGACATTCGCCCTTCTGCTTCAGAATGCTGTGCTCACATGTGTGGATGTGTGCGAGAGGAGGCTAATCTGCAGCCTCCACGATCAATCTGCAGCGACGCAGTAAAACGTATGGAGCGGCTGTGACAGCTGTCCATCCCACCTTGGCTTGTCCCTCCATCATGACAGGCAAAAAGATTCATAATGATACGATGTGTGATTTAAGGCTGTTGTTCACACCATTAATACAGTCATCTGTTTAATGTGTCTTCCGTGCTTTGCTTGTCTGCAGATCCAGCGAAGGTGGCGAGGATTTTATGTGCGCAAGTACATCCATAGCTTCTATTCGCGCAAGAGCTATCTGACAAGACTGTCCAGAAAAAATGAAGTAATCAGGTAAAAAAAGAAAATGACTATTTGACCTTTTTCTGCTGCAAGTTTACTGTACTGAAAGGTTTTGGTAGCATACTGCAATTGTTTGTATTTTATTATTTAATTGAATTTAGAAAAAACATAAAAAACCCAAAACCAGTGAAGTTGGCACGTTGTGTAATTCGAGAATAAAAACAGAATACAATGATTTGCAATATATATTCAATTGAATAGACTGCAAAGACCAGACATTTAACGTTCGAACTGAGAAACGTAATTTTTTTTTCGCAAATAATCATTAACTTAGAATTTAATGGCAGCAACACATTGCAAAAAAGTTGGCACTGGAGCATTTTTACCACTGACAGTGGTTTTCTGAAGTGTTCCTGAGCCCATGTGATGATAGCCTTTACACACTGATGTCGCTTTTTGATGCAGTACCGCCTGAGGGATTGAAGGTCCGTAATATCATCGCTTACGTGCAGTGATTTCTCCAGATTTTTCTGAACCTTTTGATGATATTACGGACCGTAGATGGTGAAATCCTTAAATTCCTTGCAATAGCTCGTTGAGAAATGTTGTTCTTAGACTGTTGAATAATTTGCTGCCACATTTATGTTATGGTTGGACTAAGGGGAGGTGACGGCGACAGACACTAGAAGGCAGTAATGTTCAATCATTTATTATATATATATAGTCCAAATATATATAATAATAAAACAATACTAAATATACGAACTAAGGAAATGGAGTGTGACAAAAATCCAAGAGTGTGTATGGTGTAAGACTATGTGTAGTATTTAACTGGAACGCTTTACCGTAAGTGTAGGAGGTGCGTGTTGAGAGGAGCGATGCTGTCAGACAAGGGTGGTCCAGGGGCGGAAGCGTGGTCGAGAGGCAGGAGCGAGTCGTCGTTGTCCGGGGCGAGCGAGGAGTCGAGAAACCAGGAAGCGCGGGGAAGGCAAGGAAGATCCGGGAGCACAAGACGCACAGCTTGACTCGGGGATGCACACAGGGAACTGCGGGGTGAGGGAGGACACGACAATCAACGCAGGGAAAGCACAGAGAGGACAGATAGAGAGCATAAAGCGAGTTGCATCAAGCAACAGTCCCTTGATGTGCGCCGCGGTCGTGGGCGTGTCCCGCGGTGTGAAACGCAGAGCGCAATGATGAGGGCGCATTCCAATGCACCCTGGCCATGACAGGAGCCCCCTCCTTATGGACAGCTCCCAGATGTCCTCTAGCAGGAACCACGAGAACACAGAGGTCAAAAGTCAAGGGAGGGTGGAGGGGTGAACTGGAGGTGGGTCGCCGTCCCAAGTGTCCCCGAATCCAGCGGGGACGAGTCTGGTGGCGGCGGCGAGTAGAACGCCGCAGCAGCCTGCGAGGTGGACGACCAAGGAACGGCCACCTTCTTGGACGTCCGGAGGGCGGACGCGAGTGGCGCCAGAACCACAGCAGCCTACGGGAAACATATCCATGTTTTGGGCATTGCTGTTGGCGCAGAAAGTGTCCCTGCCCTGGCCACAGAGGGCGCCGTGTGCGGGCGCCTGTTGGCTGCCTTTGCGGCCGGCCAGCTGGAGGTCGCGGTAGCGACGATGCAGGAGACAAGGCGCTGTGGAAAGGCCCGCCAAAGACGAGTAGGATGAAGACCTTGGAGCCAGAGTCGAGGAGGATGATGTTGTCGGAGCCAGAGTCAAGGAGGACGATGTCGTCGGAGCCAGAGTCAAGGAGGACGATGTCGTCGGAGGCGTGGAAGCAGCAGACGTCATCGGAGCCGGAGACGAGGAGGGCAGCTGAGGAGCTGGCCGAGGTGCTGAAGCCAATGCTGCTGGCCGAGGCGCAGAGGTCGGCGGAGCAGGCCGAGGCGCAGAGGTCGGCGCTGCTGGCCGAGGCGCAGAGGTCGAGGCCAGCCTGAGAGCTGGTGGAGACGCGGGGGCCAGCCTGGGAGCTGGTGGAGACGCGGGGGCCACCTTGGTGGCTGGTGCTAGCTCGGAGGCCAGCTTGGTGACTGGTGCTAGCTTGGAGGCTAGCTTGGTGGCTGGTGCTAGCTCGGAGGCTAGCCGGGGAACTGGTGCTAGCTCGGAGGCTAGCCAGGGGACTGGTGCTAGCTCGGAGGCTACCCAGGGGACTGGTGCTAGCTCGGAGGCTAGCCAGGGGACTGGTGGCTGTGGCTGGGCAAAACAGAAGACGGGGGGTATTTGTCTGGCAGGTGGTAGCCTGTCTGGGTGCAGCTGTGCTACCACATCAGAACAGCCACCAGTGCTAAAATGGAAGCGACTAGTACTATCCCCCCCTCCGAACGCGGATGCCAGACGCTACCAGCTGACTGAGGGACTGTCACTAAGGGTGGGAGGAGGGTGTCCAGGCGACGGGTAAATTCCTTCATCCCCATATTGGAGTTAAACAGTCCCTTGAAGGAGTGTTGAGGAGGGCTAGAAAATTTGTCCAGGGTGGAAGTAAAAGAAAAAGACATGCTGAGAGGGGAGAAAAGAAAAAGAAAAAAAGGAAGAAAAAAAAAATTCCACTGGGGGCGAGGCTAAAGTCACTGGGGGCGGGGCTAAGGAACTGTGCTTGCAGCTGGCGGCAGCTGCAGGGCGGAGACACGCGCAGCGCGTCCCTGGATGTGCGCCGCGGTCGTGGGCGTGTCCGGAGGTGTGAAACGCAGAGCGCAATGATGAGGGCGCATTCCAATGCACCCTGGCCGTGACAATGTATTCACAAAGTGGTGACCCTCGCCCCATCCTTGTTTGTGAATGACTGAGCATTTCATGGAAGCTGCTTTTATACCCAATCATGGCACCTACTTGTTCCCAATTTGCCTGTTTACCTGTGGGATGTTCCAAATAAGTGTTTGTTGAGCATTCCTCAACTTTCTCAGTCTTTTTTGCCACTTGTGCCAGCTTTTTTTAAACATGTTGCAGGCATCAATTTCCAATTGAGCTAATATTTGCAAAAAATAACAACGTTTTCCAGTTTGAATGTTAAGTATCTTGTATTTGCAGTCTATTCAATTGAATATAGGTTGAAAAATATTTGCAAATCATTGTATTCTGTTTTTATTTACGATTTACACAAGGTGCCAACTTCACTGGTTTTGGATTTTGTATATTCCCTTTAAAGCACTCACACTAGAACTTACTCACTGCATTTTTGTAAGAGATGGGCCTGGGCCAGGCACAATTGTTTAAGCACAAGAACTTGCACTTGTGCTGATGCAATTGCCTTTTATTAATGATAACCGCCACCTTGTCTAATAAAAATTAATAGAAAAACTATCAAAACCAACAATACATGACGTGCCCTCCTGCAAGGTTAGTAATGTAAACCATCATCCTTGCAATTAAATTTAAGGCAAAAAGTCGGTAAAGTTGCATTATAGAGTGGTACTATATATATATATTAGGGTTGTAACGATTGAACAATACTTCGATATATTGATTTATATTCCTAAATTTCATGTATATCGATCTGTGCTCTGAAAATGTGCCTTTCATGAGATAGGTATCGACCCAAGATCGTTTTAAAAGGGAATTGATCGATTGTATTGATAAAAAAAAAAGGAAAACATTGGATTTAAAAATTGCAGACTTTATATGACGTTTAGCACTTAGAATAATAAAGATGTTCATTGTTAAGTCTATTTTCCCCTCTGTGGCGTCATAAAAACAAAAATGGCAACTATCTACGGTGGTCGAGAAAGGTCATAACAAACGCAAACGCCACAATACAATAGTGTTATATTTGACATACGTGTCTCTGTGCCTTTAAGAGGCAGTGCTGTTGTGTGTGACATTGTGAGAGTGGCAGACTAGTGAACGGACTCCCTAGAGATTTTGGGTTTCTGTCTGCTGAGTTTCTAAACATGAGTTGTGGCGAACAGCAGCTCTTGCATACATGTGTTTTGACTCCCTGAGTTTGTTACTGCTTGTTAAAGCGTCTGAGAGTCTCTCTCCTTCTCCACTGCCGGGCACTGCCATATCATAACTTTCAGCTACAGCACGATTGCAAAACCCAAATAAACACAAACAACACAACACAATGATAAAACTGCAACACAACTTTAAACCACAAAAGACGCAGCCGACACAACGGCAGTGACAGCAGTGCAAGTTACCGACTTATTGAACACACAAGGAGAAGTAATTTCATGAGAATTAAATAAATAGAAGAAATGGATCATGGAGGGTATGGGGAATTAGGAAGCGAGGTACCAACACCGTCAGACGACGTAGATGATGCAGTTGATGTAGCAGTTTGGGATTGACATATGACCGGCAGCTAACCTTTACCACTCATGTAGCGAATGTTGGCAGCAAGCTGAAGAGCAAAGACCGACTTGGGCTACAATAAGAAGACCCTTCAAATCACCTACATAGCTATCGTGAGAGCATCGGTTAAGTATGCAACATCGGTGTGGCTGCCTTGGACCTCCAACTCTACAGTGGAGACACTGGAGAACTGCCTACAATACACGGGACGGGCGATTTACAGGGCAGGTCAAAACGACACCAGTTGAGGCGATTTTGGCGGAAGCTGATCGACCAACCATCCTGACCAGGGCAACACAATTGAGCACCATTGCGATGGAGAAATCCCTCAGGATGGCACCCAACAACCTGGGCCACCAAATAGCTGTCCCAGAAGTCAGATAAAGGACCCAGAAATCCAGCTGGCGTGCCAGGCCCACCAAACCTGGAGTTCCCTCTTCGGGTCAAAAAAGCCAACGCGCGCCCCCGATCTACTCCCGCCGTGGCTGCAGATGGGCCAACACATATCCGAGATGTCAGGGCACAAGTCTGGGGATGCTGAGAAAGATAAACTTTGAGCAATGAAGCAGCTGCAACAGGACTGTAGCACCTGCGACCTAACTATTTACACAGATGGGTTTGCAGCGAACAGTAACGCAACAGGCGCAGGAGGCATCATCGTCACCACTGGCCATCCAAGTGATCCCACGAGTCATCGTTCTCTCACTATACCAACCGCCAGATGGTGCTCCTCCTTCCAAGCAGAAATGAAAGCAGTTAAAGCTGTGTTACAAGCTGTCCAAGAAGAATAAGCCATTCAGAAAGCCCAAATAGTTAGTGACAGCCAATCGTCACTGCTGAGTATCCAGAACGCCAACCCCTCCAAACTACCTCCAACAATAATTACAAATATCATCAAAATCCTTTCTGGCCTCAAAGCATGGTGTAGCTGGATTACTTTCACTTGGTGTCCGAACCACTGTGATATTTCCGGGATCAGGAACTCGCCGATAGTCAAGCTAGAGGAGCCAAATCTGACCAATCTGAAGTCGATTGCCACTCTGATTCAGCCAAGGTGGCGATACGACGGGCGACGAGGGGCAGTCTAACCCAGCATGAACAGACCAGACAAATCTACGGCGATAGGCAAGGGGAACTTAACCGTCTGGAACAGATGACGCTGAGCCGACTGCCTAGTGGGCATCAGCCTGATCTGAAAAACGTGCTCGCCAAGATCAACCCAGCCGTAGACAAGATTTGCCAGAGGTGCGGCCTTGGTAAGGAGACTGCAGTGCAGAGCATGTTGTCTATGACTGCCGGCGCATTCACCCCCCCCGCCCACCCCCTCCCCCGCCGAGTCACCACCCCCTGATTTGCTTGCTACTGAGCCTCTTCGCGTTTTGTCTACATGGGAGAAGTGGAAGTTGGCGCCCGATATCCCTGAAGTTTTCCAACAACAATTGAAGAGCCATTGACAAGGTGTTCAACAACAACAGCAACAACACCATCAACAGGAATGAGGGAGCATACATGCTTCCGCAAATCTGAGATGCTGTCCGTCATTGGCGGCGTCATGGCGGACAACAGATACTGTATGTCCAGGTCGGGGAACTTAATTTAGCAGGTAAATAAAAATGTTGGATTTTGTACTTTTATTGAAAATTGCTTGAATGTTTAAAATGAAAACAGAAAGTGTTTCCTCTTGTTAATTCAACCTAAACTGTTAGTTGCACTTTATTCATATAAGATGTGAATGCATTGGCTATTAAGTGTTGTTCACATGCTTGTTTGTATTTACAATTTATTTATACCTAATTCCCTTAAAAGAAATAACATGTTAGACTTCACCTGCAGTGTCTAGTATCTAGTATTTTATCAATCAATCATAAATCGAACTTTATTTGTATAGCACTTTTCATACATATAAAATGTAGCACAAAGTGTTTTACATTTAAAAAATGTACCCACATTACATAATCGCAACTTAAAACAGTCAACCCCCACCCCGTCTGCCACGCACATGCACACATAATAAAAGTCATGCGAAAACATGTGTATTTTATTATTTCACAGTAACACTGGTTACATTTTTTTGCTAAAAAGTTACTGAATCAATTTCAAAACACTGAATCATTTTGGATCGCATCGTTCTAAAAAATAAGATTGTTCTTAAATCGTATCGGCAACCACAAATGTCAAATCAATTGGTTGTTAAAAGGAATCGTTACAACCGTAATATATATGTATGAAGCCTGAATGCTGTAATGACAGAGGTGGGAAAGACAATAATTCAGCACTTGTTGATGTGCCAAAACATGGACAAGTTTATTGTTTGTGAAACTTCTACGTAAGTGTAACTTGACAAGATCCTTGACTCTAGCAGAGAAATGTCCTTTATGTTGCTTTAAAGCAGGATTTACTAAACTTTTGGTCAGCAGTTTAATTTGTATTGGCTCATCAAGTGTCAAAAGCAAAATGCTGCATGTTAGCATGTCTACAAGTTATTTTTCATTAGTTTATATTCAACAGATATGTTGATGTGTTGACAATACTTACACGCTTGATTGGTTTTGTAACCGAGATCTTAACTCAAAACACTTGCATTTCAAATCAACATCGCCCATTGAAATGGTTGAAAATCAATGTAATCGGTGCTTGTCTTCCGAAACAGCAACATTCTTTAAAAAAAAAACCCTCTACATAAGAAATATTGTACAAAAACAATAAATAGAATGTACAACACAATGTAGTACAAATAACTACAACATTTGTATTAAGTAATATTGTACCACAGTGAGTAATGGTATGTGGGCTCCATTTAGTGGTACACCAAATAATCCCTTAATTAAATATTCAAATAGTATTATTGTTCTAACTGTGTGTATTGGTACAGTGACCAAAAATATTAAATATACCTGTTAAATAAAAACTCTGCTTTGTTTTTAATGAATATGTAGGTTTACTATGCTACTGTATTTTAATGTTGGTCATTATGGTGGTTCTTGGAGAGCCAAGTGTTTTCTGAGGGTGGTACTTGGTGAAAAAGTTTGAGAACCACTGATGTACTGCATTTACCTTTTGCAATTTCTCCTGCCAGCTCCTTCTTCGTCAAGCACACCATTAGCAGATTCTCCATATTTTCATAGCTAAATGTCCACCGTAGATATTACTTTAGCATCCTGCTTCATTATGGTGCAGACTAGCAGTGCAATGCTCTTACCACTTTGCCAAGTCGACTACACACTTGGTCATGATGTTGATGATTTATTTCTTTAACTCAATGAATATCAATCGCTTCTTGTTCTCAGCACTGTCCTTCATACTCACTTTCTTTGTCCCAATGATTGGATAATGAAGTTATGTAGACATTTAGCTATAAGCTAATGCAAGTGAGTAAGATGGGATGTTTTGGGCCGATCTTACAGGGTTCACTGTGGCATTTGCTACGCCAATTGGTACTTTAACTTTAACTAATGGCAGGGATGCTACATTTTTTAGCCGAGAGAGACACCTTTTATGTCAAAACACTCTTAAGTTTGGGGCACTCTTAAGTTGAGGTACCACTGTCTGTACTTCATATATTTAAGCGTGTCCCTCAAAAAAAGTTTGGCAAACCTTGATTTCAAGGATTGGTCAAAATCATTGTTAGATATGCTTTGGCGTTTTAGGTTTCATGTGATCTAATTGGTTACCTCTGACGTTAAGGCATGTATGTGTGGCAGACCAAACAAAAGATGGCGGCGCAAAGATCTGTCCTTGCAGAGAAGACATTACCTCAGAGGAAATGTAAGGGAATGTACGTGACATAGAGACAAAGAGAAAGCTCACTAAGAAGAGAAAAGAAAAATCCTTTTAAAGTGCTTGAGGCTAAAAGAGGGAGAAGTGAACGATGTGAAGAAATTAAAAATTAGCCTGTGATTTGAACCCCAGCTGCTGCATTAATAAAACACCCCGTGCTCCAGGGCTTACTGCTAGACCTACACCATCTTTTACTTTTGACACAAAAAAAAACACGCTTAGCTAATAGTCATTTTTTAACATTGCTAATATATGTTACCCCAGAGTAACTTTAGGGTTTTGCTAAAATTAAATGTAAATTTGTTAAGGTGCTCCTTGGATCACTGACTTTTCTCCATACTTACCCAAAAGCATTTTTAGCTTTTCTGCACACTCTTTGTAACTGTTAGAGGCATACTTGCCAACCTTGAGACCTTCGAATTCGGGAGATTGGGAGGGGGGGTGGGGGGTATATTGTAGCCCGGAAGAGTTAGGGATGCAAGGGATTCTGGGTATTTGTTCTGTTGTGTTTATGTTGTGTTAGGGTGCGGATGTTCTCCCGAAATGTGTTTGTCATTCTTGTTTGGTGTGGGTTTGCAGTGTGGCGCATATTTGTAACAGTGTTAAAGTTGTTTATACGGCCACCCTCAGTGTGGCTGTTGATCGAGTATGTCTTGCAGTCACTTTCGTGTGTATGCAGAAGCCACATACAGCATGTGACTGGGCCGGCACGCTGATTGTATGGTGAAAAAGCGGACGCGTCGACAGGTTGTAGAGGACGCTAAAGGCAGTGCCTTCACGGCACGCCCTTAATATTGTTGTCTGGGTGAAAATCGGGAGAATGGTTGCCCTGAGAGATTTTCGGGAGGGGCACTGAAATTCGGGAGACTCCCGGAAAAATCGGGAGGGTTGGCAAGTATGGTTAGAGGGGTTAGGGAGCAGGTTTTCAAAGTCTGATAAATAAGTGTTGCCACTTCACTTTAATAACAAACAAAGACAAATCCATATCTGCACAATCTCATAGTGTAATATGATACTGTATTGCAGATAAAATGAAAAACAGCCAAACGGAAAGCAGGATGAGCCAGTGTAATAATATTCAGTATAAACGACTAAACATGGGATAAAATGAGCGACTGAGGTTATGCAAAATACATATAATGCAGTCAAATAGGCTTTTGTAACGTTGAAAATGAATATACCAATCAGCAAATGATCATTTTTGTAATTGAATTTGCATATTACAGCTCTAAACAGTGCAAATTAAAACATGTTCAGTTTCTGTAGTGCTGTTTTCACACATTCACGAAGGATCGAATTGTGACTAGTTCCTCCTAATTAGGTTTAATTGACAACTATGATGTGCCACATCACATACACATACACAAAACCCCCTCCTCTGCTGTACTTTAATGTATCGAGGTTATTTTCCTCTCAAGTTAATCACATGTTTATTTAGTGCTGCCAGGGTCGCGATCAATTAATGCCGCACAAGCGTTTATTTGAAATATCCTTTCTTTGTGAGTCGTCGAGCCCTCAGATCGCACACTGTCTGATCACTCATCCCGCCAAGGTCTGCTTTTTTTTTCCACCAACGTCTTCCCTGACTCTGTCCAGCAGTCTGAATAAATAATTCAAAGCTGGATTTACGGTCCCTATTTCGCGCTGGCTGATCGTCTGTGCATGGTAGCAGTACAGCATTGAGGTTTTACATGGGTTGTGCAATCTGTTTGTGACTCTTAGGATCTATTTCTCTATCTGTCTTTACACATGTATTTCCCCTATACTCTGTGGTAAATAGGTTCTGTCCACACATGAAGACACATTTTCAGTCTGTCAAGCACATGCCAAAGCAACAGGTGGTGCTATAACCCTGAACTATAAAGTGTTTAGTCCAGTGGTTCTTGACCTTGTTGGAGGTACCGAACCCCACCAGTTTCATATGCACATTCAACGAACCCTTGTTAAGTGAAAAATTAAAAAAAATATTTTTATTTTTTTCAAATTCAAGACAAAGTTTTTTTTTTTTTACTAGTGCACAAAATGAACCGTGCACGAACATCACCTTGTTCAATGAACAAAACCAACACAGTGCAACTCACAACAAATGACACACTTGCAAATCAGATGGAAAATTAGAGGGAACATTGTTTGGGGGTATCCATAATACTTAGACTTCTTTCTTATTGTCATTCAAATTTTAACTTTACAGTACAGATACACCAATAGGCAGAAGTTTTTATTTACACGATTGATTGATTGATTGATTGATTGAATGAAACTTTTATCAGTAGATTGCACAGTACAGTACATATTCCGTAAAATTGACCACTAAATGGTAACACCCTAATAAGTTTTTCAACTTGTTTAATTAAGGGGTCCACGTTAATCAATTCATGAGTCTGGTGTGTCTTGACCGCTGCGGCGGAGGCTCTGCCGAACCCCTTGGGTCCGATCGAACCCAGGTTAAGAACCACTGCCTTACACACATCACCATGAATTGATTAACGTGGACCCCGACTTAAACAAGTTGAAAAACTTATTCGGGTGTTACCATTTAGTGGTCAATTGTACGGAATATGTACTGTACTGTTTCATATAATGTATTCTCTTCCTTTGCAATCTACTAGTAAAAGTTTCAATCGATCAATCAAAAAACCTGCAAATCAGATGGAAAGTTAGAGGGAACATTGTTTGGGGGTATCCATAATACGCTGATAGGGAGAAGTTTTTATTTACACGATAAGTCGGATGTCTCTTTACCTCCGTGGCGGAGGCTCCACCGAACCCCTGAGGGCGACTCACCGAACCCCTAGGGTTCGATCGAACCCAGGTGAAGAACCACTGGTTTAGTCTATCAGAAGGCTAAACAAAGTAATTTCTGAAAAAAAAAAGGTACAATTAAAGTACGATTTAAGTTACTCCTGAATAATCCCTTTAAATCTGAAAATAGACTGTATACAAAACCAGAAACCATCCCCAAAAAATATACATTTAATAAGTATTCATATGAGAGCAGAAAAAATATACAGTATATAATAGTAATAATTATGTTTAAAAAAATACACGAAACGCAGAAAAAAAAAGTCAACAATAAAGCATATTAAACAGCATCAGCTGGTTAATAAAATTATTTTCTTAAAATAACTACATGTAAAAATTTGATTTAAACACCTTTTTCAGATGTTTCTGAAAGATACTGTATATGTTGGATGAAAATCATACATTTGAGGTATTGTAAAACCTCTGTAGACCTTTGTTTTGAAAATACATTTTCATAGAAATAATCTGTTCCGGAGTCAAACTGTTAATGTGTATTTTTGTGGTGTTTTATTCTGTTTTATTAAATGTCCAGACACCATATGAGTTCAGACACCATATGAGTTCAACCCTTACTTTCTTCTTCTAATTCCACATTGTTTTGCGCACCCTCGTGCCTCCTCCCGCCGCCGCCAGTGCATCCACGTCCATCCTCATTCATCTCTCCTCTCCTTCTGCATAGCCCTAATGAAGTCAAGACCCCAGCGCAGTCCCCACTCTGCCACAGTTTTCCTCGGCATCCCAACAATTTATCACTTTGTCAGCGAGACACTTAAAGTTCCTGGGCTTTAATAAGGGCATGCGGTGGGACGATGGGGGCAATTAGGAAAGCGGAACGAGACTGTTTTGCATATTTACAAAATGTGCTGGAGTCATCGCCGCTGCCACCAACACGGCCTGTTGGCTACATGAATTATTCCTCTATCTGCCATAAACAGCTGGGTAATTATTACCGCCATCATCTGATAAATATTCTCCCTGTGATGCCGAAACAACAGAAGAACATTCGCAACTTATTGTATGCACACTTATATTTTATATACACATTTTAACTGATGTAAAAAAAATAAAAAATAAATCCAGACTTGATACAGTCGAGTTACTTATTCTGCTCTTTTGTGGCGTCTCACATCCTCCAGCTACTTCTTCTCCTGTCTCTCTTTTCTCTCGCCTTCTTCATTGCTCCCTTCCCCGTGTCCCTCTCAAGGACATTGATGAAAGGCGAGCTGCTACAGTGGAGTGGGACCTGCATTGCCTACTCTCCCCGCTTCTATGCGCCACTCTTTCTTTTGCCGTTTCTTTCTGATCCAGTTTGGGTGGAGACAAGTTCACTCCCTCAGTTTGATTGGATTTGTATATTGAGTGTGTGTGTGTGTGTGTGTGTGTGTGTGTGTGTGTGTGTGTGTGTGTGTGTGTGTGTGTGTGTGTGTGTGTGTGTGTGTGTGTGTGTGTGTGTGTGTGTGTGTGTGTGTGGTGCAGCATAATCTGGCTGCTGTGCTCTCCTTGACTCTTAAGAAAATTACTTTTGAGCAGGAAACAACGAAGGGAACTAAGGACAGCTTGAGAAGGTTTTTAAACTTTTTGCAAAATAAGCTTCCAAAAGCATTTCATTGCGCCAGTTTTTAGTACTTTGCACGATGAACTGATCAATTTATGAGTCACTTATGAGGAAATTGTGTTACCGGCTCAATACATTGAGCTGGCCATTGTCTCAATTGACTGGCTGACACCCCTTTCTCCTCCTCCTTGTCGCCCTATTGAGTCATTTAATTGGAGCAATTAAAGCAGCCAATCAGGTCAAGCCTCCATTAAATATTTAGAATTTGGCCAATTAGTTGCTCTGTTGCTGGCCTTGATGACCGCAAGTGCCTCGGTCTCTGATATCCCATCAGCCCTTGACTCCCAATTCTGAACCAGGAGGTAAATTATTGAGGGAGCGGTAAGAAACTTAGCTGTACTATATTAGCCATTAAATAAGTGAACAGGTCCCCGGTCAAATGTCAGTTCAGCTTTAGCTTATTTGAAAGTACTCGAAGATGGCTTGATTAGCTCGTTTATTCACCGTCTCCATAATGTGTTATAACTAGGGCTGTCAAAAATAATGAATTAACTCATGTGATTAATCAAAAAAATTCAATTTATGCAGGATAGCACCTTGAGAGGCAGCATCTTGTTTTCAAGAGGGTCCATACCCAAATACAAAGAATTATGCATTTATCATGTGCAAACGCAGAATAATAACACCATTTTTTGTTGACTGCACATGCTCCTTTACCTTGACCGTGGATGTTTACCTGTGTTGTTATACTGTCAATGATCAGGTCAATGCAAAAATGAGTGAATAAATGCCCACTGGTGTGGTTCCTGGCAAATTTCACTTCAAAATAAAACTTCAACGGGACTTCAGCTAAAACTGTTAGCAAGTAATTAATAACTCGTGAGTAATCATGATTAATCCAATGACTAATTTATTACAAACATTTAACATTAAAGCAATAATTATCATAAGATATTTTTGGCCAGTAGAAAGCAAATACTGTAATGTTTTTCCCATGTAAAACTCAAATTATTATTATTTTTTTATTGTCTTGGGAATAAAAACTCATCAAATGTTGCTGTGCTACTTCAACAACTTCCTTAAAACTAAGGGTTAGGAAACACCAAACCATGTTTTAACAACTAGCAAGAGTGATTGCCTTGCTTCATAATTTCAAGACTGATCACGTGTTGTGCATCAAGGACAAGACTGACAATTATTATCGCCAAGGAGCAGCAGGTAACAAGAGTATCACAAACAATTATTCCTCAGCTTCGAAACGTAAGAATATTCAAAATGAAAGGAATTTTTGGAACCAATCCCAGCTGCACACGGGCGGAAGGCAGGGGATACCCTGGACAAGTTACCATATGTTAAATACATAATAATCCTTGTGATTTACACATCGTTTCATCCATCCATTTTCTACCGCTTACCGTATTCCCTTTTTGGGGTCGCGGGGACATGGTTTCATATCATTTGAAAATATTGTAAATTGTAAGTAGGTTTGATATAATATTGATTATGATTAAAATCAGGAATAAGATTATAAATTCAGTGTTAATATTTTAGTGGGCCTCAAACCCCTCTGTAGTGGAAAAGTTGGGCCCCGAGGTCAAAAAAGCTAAGAACCCCTGATATAAGCAATAGCTATATGTATTTTGTAGTTTTCATCCATTGACATGGAATCGACATTGTGTCAGTCATTCCTAATTTAGTTTTTTTTTTCCCTTCCTTTTTATTTTGCTTTCCCCGTTCAATCGTTAAACTTTTTTGAAAACACACACACACACACACAAACACAAACGTAGCAAGTGCATGTGCAGCGTGCCGAACAGGGCTAATGAGGGTTGTATGTTGTGTCGGCTGGTTGGGTCGACACAGATCGAGGTGCCTTCAGCCGTTACAAATCTGTTTGGCTTTTGTCCACTACACAGCAATTAATAATGTTGGGACTGGGGGCAGGGAAACAAAGGTCACCCATTCAACACGACACACACACACACACAAACACACACACACACTCGTGTACATAGAACTGCTCATTCCTGAACGTAGATTCTATAAAAGCTCTTTAAAATTCTCTGCATCGATATTGACACACATACCGATTTATGAATTGGCCATATCTTTTTTTAATGCATAAATGAACTTAAATACGCATATAGAGTACACTATACAGTTCATTTACACTGTCACAGAGTAAACTGCAACATCATATTTTGCAGTAATAAGTAATATCCCTGTTAGCCAGGGTGACAAATAGAGGCCAAGCAACCTCTATATTCGCATACACACTATCATGCAAAGACTTAAACTACCGATTTTTACACATACATGCAAACACATATAGGTTTGCATGTGTTGGGATAATATTCTGCATATTTCATCTATCTTGTAATTTAATCTGATGCCGAGAAAGAAATGAGAATGCAAAGACGGCGGGGACTGTTGTGATTTCTTTTTAAATGCCACTAGCCGCTGAATTTATTAACCCGCCATTACAGACCCCACTAAGAATATTCTGGTTCGTATGCGGAGGTTTGTAATTGAAAATAGAAGTTGGCTAGAACAGTGGAGTGGAAGCATGTGAAAAAGGGATGAATTGTTGATGAGTTAGAGCCAACTCTTACTGGAATTGCTCTTGAGGAAATAGATTGGCTGTAGCAGTCCTGTTTCCACATAACCGTGATATGAGTGTTTTAGTAATTGTTTCCAATTCCCTCTTTAAAGTATTACCCCTTGTAACAATAAGGCTGTGTGATTGCCGGATGAAATTGCTGTGTATGGGCTTTTAATGCATCCCATTTAAGCAGCTTGGCTTAACAGATGTCACAGACAGACCTGTCCTGGCTGTTGTGATGAAATATATTCATCATCCTCCCACTTATACCCTCATGCTCGCTCACTTTCTCCCCCCACCCCTTGTTTTTCTCCCACGGTACCTCTGCTGTCCCAGCCTCTTATTATCGGGCACTTTTTCATTCATCTGAAGGACACTTCAGGGAATTACCACCAAAGGCTGCATTGAAAATGCAGTGGCACAGTCAAATTTGCTCATTCATCTAATATACAGGAAGTTCAGTTGGTTATTTGATGCTGCCACTATTTTGTGCGTTTTATTTGGCAATTGAATTTTTTTTTTGTTCTACTTCAGACCTCTTTTTTATTTTGGATGTTTTTTCAAGGCTTTAATAACTCAAATTAGTTGAGATGTGTGGATTATATATATATATCAATACATTTGTTTAACAGCCAATATATATCAATACATTTGTTTAACAGTTATTTTGCCATTAAAAAGGGATATGGATGTACTTCAGTCTAGCATACATACCCAAAAGTAAAGATGTCATGTATGTATGGGTATTCATACGGTTTTGTAAAAAATACCAACAAATTCATATTTTCCAACACAGTAATCCCTCATGTATCGCTATTAATTGGTTGACCACAATAAATTAATATCTGCAAAGTGGGAATCATAATTATAAATTGAATATTTTCATATCTAGAGTGAATGATGGCCCTGTGGTGAGGTGGCGACTTGTCCAGGGTGTACCCCGCCTTCAGCCCGAATACAGCTGAGATAGGCTCCAGCACCCCCCGCTATCCCGAATGGGACAAGCGGTAGAAAATGGATGAATGGATAGAGCATAAAAAACCTGTTTTTTTACCTTGTAAATAAAATTTTCCACATTATGAGAGCCCTCTAGACATGAAATAACCGTATTTTTCGGATTATAAAGCGCACTGTCAATGAACGCGTCTATTCGAGTCTATTTTCATACAAAAGGCACACCGGATTATAAGGCGCATCAAAGGGGTCATTAGGTAGGGCCCAAGCAGTGGCCCCACAGGGGCAATGCAGAGCACAGCAAGGGCTGTATTGCAATTGCTGTGTTTTTTCATCTATATGTTTGCAGATGAAAAATGTTATCTTTTGAGGGTCCTGCTAAATAATTAAAAAAAAATAGCTTTTCTGCACTCTTTTAAAAGCTACTAAAAAATAGCCCCTGCCACCACTTTCACGCATCGACATGAAAATCGCTAGAGAGGCACATAAAATAACCCATAATTGAAAACAAACAGGAAGTCTGCCATCTTGGTTTCTGTCGGCCATTATTTGGTCAGAAAACTTGTACTTTAACCAACTTCTCCTAGGGACTTTGTAAAGATGAGATGCGGTTAAAATGACAGATACTAGACATTCAGCCAAGGATAAATTGTGAAAAATGTTTGCCTACGCTGTAAAATGTTAGTGTGGCAAGGAGCCAAACTTTGATCCAATGGTTCGCCAAAAAACAAAATGTTAATACCTTAATTTTCACTAGTTCAGAGATTGATCGTAATTGGTAGAAATGATAACGATGACACATTGAAGTGCCCCATGGGTAAAACTTGTTAATGCCTATTCGTAGTGGGTGGAGCCTGGCAGTGAAATCTACCCCACATCATTACCAACCAAACTGTCATTGCTGCACCGTAGGTGATCAGAGACGGATACAAAACTGATGGGCGATGATACTTTGTGATACATTGTTTGCTTATGACATTATGTGGACTTTGATCTGATGGTTCGCTACAAAACACAAAACATTGATAACTCGGCCCACAAGTTCAGATCTTGATCCTAATTGGTAGAAATGATGTTAATAACGCCCTGTTAATAGCCATTCGAAGTGGGCGAAGCCTGGTGGCGAAAACTAAACCATCATTAAAGTTAAAGTACCAATGATTGTCACACACACGAGGTGTGGCGAAATTATTCCCTGCATTTGACCCATCACCCTTGATCACCCCCTGAGAGGTGATGGGAGCAGTGAGCAGCAGCGGTGGCCGCGCCCGGGAATCATTTTTGGTGATTTAACCCCCAATTCCAACCCTTGATGCTGAGTGCCAAGCAGGGAAGTAATGGGTCCCATTTGTAGAGTCTTTGGTATGACTCGGCCGGGGTTTGAACTCACAACCTACTGACCTCATGCTGCCTTAACTTCACTGTAGATGATCGGATCTTCCTCCAAACTGGCATGAAGCTTTAAGGTCTGGTTTTGATCATGCCTGATTACCATCTCTACCTTGTGGTGAAAAGTCATAACAGTTCAGCTTTAATATTGTGATTTTTTCTACATTGAAAACACTTCATTGTGGTATAGATAGCATGTGATGGTGGTTCTTTTGTCAGCATTTTGCATAGACAATGTAATTTAATACATTAATAATTGTGGGCTTTGTACCGAGGATGTCGTTGTGGCTTGTGCAGCCCTTTGAGACACTTGTGATTTAGGGCTATATAAATAAAGATTGATTGATTGATTGATTGATTGAAGACTGTGATGTAACGTCAAGCCGCTTTCTGACCATCTCTTCAGGATGCGCCGTTTTTAGGGCGGGTCATCAGTACGCTGCTGAAGAGATTTTCTGTTTTTTAGTTTTGTTTTTTTCATGTATACAGAACATAAATGCTACTTTTATTTTGATCACATTTAATAAATCGGTGAAAATTGTTCGCTGGTTTAACTTAATTGCATTGTTGAAGAACATTAATGGTTAATGCACATGTACAGTATCATTGATCTGGGATACATTGTAGTTGTCTATGACCATGCATTTCTACCATATTTTCCAGACTATAGAGCCCACTGGTATATTAGCCGCACCCATTAACCTACTCAGTGGCCTAGTGGTTAGAGTGTCCGCCCTGAGATCGGTAGGTTGTGTGTTCAAACCCCGGCCGAGTCATACCAAAGACTATAAAAATGGGACCCATTACCTCCCTGCTTGGCACTCAGCATCAAGGGTTGGAATTGGGGGTTAAATCACCAAAAATGATTCCCGGGCGCGGCACCGCTGCTGCCCACTGCTCCCCTCAGCCCCCAGGGGGTGATCAAGGGGATGGGTTAAATGCAGAGGACACATTTCACCACACCTAGTGTGTGTGTGACAATCATTGGTACTTTAACTTTAACTTTAAAGTTTGGAAGAAAAACTTTTTTTTCCATATATTTTCCGCACCGGACTATAATCCACAGATATACATATATGTTGTGTAATTAGATATTTACACAGAAAGATTTTGTAAATGTTTAATTACATACCTTAATTGTCTGCAATCGGTGACAATTGTAAACATGTAAGGTAATGCTAACAACACTAGCTTGATTACATTACGATAGCATGTACAAATATGCATGAAAACACTACTATCAAACATATGACGGTTTAGAAGGATGAATTGTTTTAGTTGTATTTTACAACTTACAAACATTGCTTGGAGTGATGATTGAAGAACCCATATAAGTAGAAACACATTGGATGACTAGTAAACGGAACGGCTTATACGTTCAAGACACGAAACATAAAGAAATACTGTGGACTTTCAACCCATAGCACCTGTAGTGAGCAAATTTGTCCAAAAGATGGCACCATAGCACGAACAATAAAACACCTTTTCGGTGTCTGTGTTGGTGTTATTACTATGTAAGTTGTTTGTGGAGAAAAATCCATAGATTGGCCGCACCTTTGTATACGCCACAGGGTTCAATGCGTCAGAAAAAAAATGGCGTCCTATTGTCCAGAAACTACGATAGTTTTGATTTGTTGTTGTTTTTTTCAGCAAAAAAGTTTACTTACTTACTTAGGACTACCCAAAGACTTTGACATTTTCTATAAAATATTTCCATAGTGGGATAAGGCACAGGCCAATGAAGAACACATTAAAGTTTGGTGTGCATCAGGTTACTTGTTTGGATCCTATATAGTTTCTTCTCACTTTTCATAGCATTGTGATTTTACTCTATTTACTCTGCTATTTATTGTTGAATTGTCAACCAATAAGGAACATGCCTGCGCACTTATTGTTCATTTAGGATACCTAACATGTAAAATGTTGTTTTAGGAAGGAGATGGATGAACTTGAAGAGCTCCAGAAGAGAGAGAGAAGCTGTCTGAAAAAGGTGAATGAGCAGAAAACCAAAATCTTCCAAGCTTACAGATGGCACCATCTCCTCAGCACCAAGCAGGTTGGTATGCAACGCACAAACATTGGCATACAGTCTGCATAGATTTGACAAAGATTTGATGAACCAGACAGAGTGCTGTGTGTTTTTTGTAATGTAAACAGACATTAAGCTCATATACTGATATACTGTAACCTTTGACCACAGCTGCTCTCATCTGAATCTCTTGCAAAAGCTATCTGAAGTGAAATGGAAACCAGATCAATTATGTCTTTTTAATGTATTATTTAATTGATATTCTATGTAGAAGAAAAGTTTAGTTTCTCCCTTGCACTCCTCTGTCGGGCCTGATACTGTACTGTATATACCGTACTCTTTCTCTGTGTATGGCTGGGGACTCTTTCCCTTCATAGCTCTGACCTTGTCAGCAGTGAATAGATGGCTCTCCCACACAGTTCATCCTTCTGCACTTCTCGGACCCCGGCCCACACACACACACACACGCACGCACACACACATACATACACAGGATTGTACTCACAGCTTACCAAAAAGCCCCAAGTCCCTCTGACAGAGACAGAGATGCTGTGTTCCCGGGGTCAACATCATTGCTCTTCCCATAGTCTGCACGTTGCTACTATGTGTGATAGTGTGTGTTTGTGTTTGTGTGTGTGTTTTGTTGCTGTTGTATTTGTGGCAAGTGACATGTTTGTGCCAATTTCTGTGTTCTATTTGTGTCTATTATAATGTTCCAGTCTTTAGCAGACAAGGTTTTTTAAATGCAGTAATTCTCAATAGATGAACTTTTGTCTTATATTTGTTTCGGTATGATTCTTAAATTCTGGGTTATTATTATTAATTGATATTTATTGTGTTCCATTAGGGGTGAATAGTGGTCCATAGTTGCCGTGCGTAAAATACAAGTTGCAGTTTAATATGGATACCACTGAATTCTGCGTGTTTATTAGAGCACTTGAGATTTTACCATGGGCCAAAAAATTGCAAATCTTGCATCAATTTTGATAAGGTTATGAAATGTTTTTCTCACTTTTAAAAAGGCACACTTGTCATAAAAACGGCAGGTAGCAGGAGTGAGCATGTACTGTAGGGGCAGACTTTGGGCCAATGTCCTGCCTAGGTATCCAACAAGACGTTGGTTGTTTATTTATTGTTAAATGCTAACTAAATACCTCTCTATTTTTTATCAATCAGTTTTGAAATGTGATATTTTGCTTAAAAAAAAAAGCAAAGACATGATGCTTCTCATTTTCCACTTAAGCTCTTTTCTCATTTTAAGTGTCCTCAATAACAAGTGATGTTATTAACATATAAAGTAGATCGAGTCCTCTAACTCAGAGCTTTGGTCTAGTAATTAACCTGCCTGCAAAGGGCTCACTGTGATGTGAATAAAACTTGTTTAGGCCTTTTGTAACAAATTCACATTAGAAGTGTACATGTGTATTTGTGCTTGAGCATAATATGACATTGAACCATCTTTGTTTTTTCAGTGTCTACCCGTATTTGTTTGGTGGGTGAAACTGGGAGACCTTGATGTAAATGTTGTCCTTTGCTCTTATTAGCTAACATAAGCATGCCGTCTACTGTAGCTCTTTGTCGTTCTTTAATGGAGTATGCCATCTCTTCCACCTTAGTGCCCAGGGGTCTTCAACTCTCCATTCAGACTGGCCCCCCATGAGATGGAGTCACTACTGAGGCAGGTCAAGTACCAGGCCCCCACAAGGCTAGTCCCCAGGGAAAGCACTCATCTCACACCTGCAAGCCTGACGCCCCCCACTTTCGCCATGACTCCTGGATCCCCGAGGAGAAAAAGTCGAGCCTGTTGCTCCCCCGACCCCATACTTCCTCCTATCACGAACACCAAACAGCAGGTAACATAGTAAAAAAACTATATTTCAGCAGGAAAATATAGTTTACGGACACCAGAAGCAGTTGAGAAAAGTGCATCTATTGCCGAATTTAGAGAGGTTGATTTTCCTCTGCAGTCCTGTAGGGGGGTGCAATAAAATAAATGTATAGATTAGGTACGTAGGTTGTAACTGAGAAAAATGATAGCGAGTGCTGAACAGATGAGCGAGTAATAGTTTTATTGAGTGTCATTTTAGTCATATGAGCCATTCAATTTCTTCCTTTTGTCCGATGGGGAATTGTTCTTATTGAAGGCAGAGCTCCTTTAAAACTCCTTTTAAAGAAGAATTGCATCATTAAAGCATAGCACACAGCACTCTCAGGGGTTACTGTAAAGCATGGGTGTCAAACTCTGGCCCGCGGGCCAAATTTGGCCCGCCGTGTAATTTCATTTGGCCCTTGAGGCAATATCAAATTAACACTAGAGCTGGCCCGCCAATTATATACAGTGGCGGTGCCGCGGTAACACCGCATTCACCGCTAATTCTCATACTTGACAACCCTTCCGGGAGACTGCCAAATTTCAGTGCCCCTCCCGAAAATCTGCCCCGAGCTGTTGTCACGTCCGCTTTTCATCCAGTCCAACGACGTGCTGGCCCAGTCACATAATATGTGCGGCTTCTGCACGCACCAACACAAGTGAATGCAAGGCATACTTGATCAACAGCCATACAGGTCACACTGAGGGTGGCCGTATAAACAACTTTAACAGTGTTACAAATATGCGCCACACTGTGAACCCACACCAAACAAGAATGACAAACACATTTCGGGAGAACATCGGCACCGTAACACAACATAAACACAACAGAACAAATACCCAGAATCCTTTGCAGCACTAACTCTTCCGGGACGCTACAAGGTGTGTGTGGAAAAAGAACCAATTAACCTCCAAATGGAGCTGATTGAACTCCAGTGTGATGACACGCTGAAGTCAAAGTATGATGCTGTTGGCGCCGCACAGTTTCCACAATTCATCCCTGACACAATGCCTCAGCTCCGCATCCAAGCTGCTCAATTGCTCTCCATGTTCGGCAGCACGTATCTACGTGAGCAACTTTTCTCCTCAATGAAGATGACGAAAACGTCTCACAGGATATGTCTGACTGATGAACACCTTCATTCAATAATGAAGGTTGCCTCAGCTCAAACCCTGAGCCCCGACATTAATGAACTGGCATCCAAGAAAAGATGCCAGGTATCTGGCTTGGGCACATCAGATTAGAATTAGACTTCGACTTCGACTTAGACTTCCTTTTTATTGTCATTCAAATTTTAACTTTACAGTACAAATAAGAACGACATTCTGTTACATTAGCTCATGGTAGTGCAGGAAAAATAAGATTAGATCAGTGTGTTGCAAACTGAGCAGTTTAAAGTCCTGAATGGTTGGTTTATTCATTTTTATTTTATTTTCAAATTTATTAGCCTGTGGAAAAAGTTAATGTTGATATTTACCTCAGAAGGCTGCAAATAGAAAAGAGGCATTACATTTTTATTTAAATTGTATTTGATATGCCATTGATATTTTTTTATTATTATTATTATTATTTGAAACTCGATTTTGCACGTCACTATAAAGTTATATAAGACTTGCTTGTTCAATATTCAATGCAAAACTTGTTTGGGTCCCTATTAAAAGGTTAATTTATTCAACCTTGGTTCCGCGGCTTTGTTCAGTTTTAAATTTTGGCCCACTCTGTATTTGAGTTTGACACCCCTGTTGTAAAGAGACATTTAGTGTCTGCATTTTACTGAACATTGAATGTGAGTGTGAAGTTGTGTTACTCTCAAACTTTTGCACATACAGACGTGTATATTAAAAAAGGACTTTGAAAAGGAATTTCATGTTTCCAGTATTACATTATTCAACGTCATTTTGGTCAAAATTAGTTTGGTTTTCTAAAATATTTCCAATAGGAAATACTTATGATATAAATAATGTAGTTTGTACTATATAATTAGCATTTTAACTGGCATACAAGTGTAAAAATACTATTCATTTTAAAAACACACTGCCTTAATTTAAAAAACAAAGATGTTATGTAAATGTGGGGCACAAAACTTTTTTCTCCTTCATTCCATTTTTAAGATTCTTAATTTTGTCACATGTGTTAGTTAAATTCCCACAAACAGAAATCATAAAATACTTCAATTTATGAATCCCCATGTAATGCGCTGTAAACCCAACCACAAGCTCCTATATACAGATGTCTGGTACAGTTCCACAATCCTAAGGTTTTGTGTGACTTTAATTCTGAATTTAGCTTATATTACAAAACCCAAAACCAGTGAAGTTGGCACATTGTGTAAATCGTAAATAAAATAGAATACAATGATTTGCAAATCCTTTTCAACTTATATTCAATTGAAAACACTGCAAAGACAAGGTATTTAATGTTTTTTTAGCAAATATTAGCTCATTTGGAATTTGATGCCTGCAACATGTTTAAAAAAAAGCTGGCACAAGTGGCAAAAAAGACTGAGAAAGTTGAGGAATGCTCATCAAAAACTTACTTGGAACATCCCACGGGTGAACAGGCTAATTGGGAACAGGTGGGTGCCATGATTGGGTATAAAAGCAGCTTCCATTAAATGCTCAGTCATTCACAAACAAGGATGGGGTGAGGGTCACCACTTTGTGAACAAATGTGTGAGCAAATTGTCAAACAGTTTAAGAACAACATTTCTCAACCAGCTATTGCAAGGAATTTAGGGATTTCACCATTTACGGTGCGTAATATTATCAAAAGGTTCAGAAATTCTGAAGAAATCACTGCACGTAACATTGAATACCAGTGACCTTCAATCCCTCAGGCGGTACTGCATCAAAAACCGACATCACTGTGTAAAGAATATCACCACATGGGCTCAGGAACACTTCAGAAAACCACTGTCAGTAACTACAGTTGGTCGCTACATCTGTAAGTGCAAGTTAACACTCTACTATGCAAAGCCAAAGCCATTTATCAACAACACCCAGAAACGCTGCCAGCTTCGCTGGGCCTGAGCTCATCTAGGATGGACTCATGCAAAGTGGAAAAGTGTTCTGTGGTCTGACCACATTTCAAATTATTTTGGGAAACTGTGGACGTTGTGTCCTCCGGACCAAAGAAGAAAAGAACCATCCGGATTGTTCCAGGCGCAAAGTTGAAAAGCCAGCATCTGTGATGGTATGGGGGTGTATTAGTGCCCAAAGTATGGGTAACTTACACATCTGTAAAGGCACCATCAATGCTGAAAGGTACATACAGGTTTTGGAGCAACATATGTTGCCATCCAAGCAACATCTTTTTCATGGAAGCCCCCGCTTATTTCAGTAAGACATTGCCAAGCCACATTCTGCACGTGTTAAAACAGTGTGGCTTCGTAGTAAAAGAGTGCGGTTACTAGACTAGCCTGACTGTAGTCAGGCTAGTCTAGTAACTAGCCTGACTACTAATAGCCTGACTACTAATGAAAAGAAATTATGAAGCCTAAAATACAACAACACAGACCCTCGACTGTTGAACAACTTTAGCTGTACATCAAGCAAGAATGGGAAAGAATTCCACCTGTAAAGCTTAAAAAATTGGTCTCCTTAGTTCCCAAACGTTTACTGAGTGTTGTTAAAAGGAAAGACTATGTAACACAGTGGTAAAAATGCCCCTTTGCCAACTATTTTGCAATGTGTTGCTGCCATTAAATTCTAAGTTAATGATTATTTGCAAAAAACTATGACGTTTCTCAGTTGGAACATTAAATATCTTGTCTTTGCAGTCTATTCAATTGAATATAAGTTGAAAAGGATTTGCAAATCATCGTATTCTGTTTTTATTTACCATGTACGCAATGTGCCAACTTCACTGGTTTTAGGTTTTGTAGTTGTTATATACCCAATCGTTGGTGATTGACAAATTACCAAACAGAAGTTTGATAATGACAACAGACGTAGTGAACAGAATGCAAATGAAAACTATGGATGAGCAGTAGTCCCTGTGTCTTTCTTTCTTTTCTCTATCCCCTTTATGACTCCAAACCCAGTGTAAAAACTATCTGGTGGTGATGGATAAGGGTGGGAAGTGGTCAGGCCAGGCCACTGATTCCATAGTGATAGGAGCAAGGACAGGATCCCCCACACCCACCACTTCCTCGGTCTTTCCCCCAACATTGATTTTTAGCAAACAAGGTCAAGAACACGTAACAGCTTGGTGATCTATCCCGTCTAACTGAGCAATTGGGCAGGTTACAAAATTAAACAACCGCGGCAGCAAAAATACTGCCATTAAGAACCGTGGCTGTAGGCAACCTCCTGATGTCATATTTTAATCAACTTCACAATATGGCAGTAGCTGAATGTGAAGTATCATGAGAAGACGGCATCCAGAAGATTTAGCTATGCATGAGCTCTAAATTGTTGGTTGCGTAACTCAGCTGTTGGTGTTAAAGATTTGTCATAATGTTGTTTACAATGAACATCAGCAATCTGTTTCTGCTAGGAATTAAATTATTAACTGGTTTTACTATTAACCGCTATACAAAAAACACCCCATTTGCTTCGTCGCAAAGACTGCACTGTGTTTCAATCATCCTCACTTTCCATGAACAGACATTATGCATTACTAAGTTACACCGGCAGTGCACCTGCATGTACGCACCTATCAAGAGACACGCGAGTATGCTACATTAGCTTAAAAATGGCAGCAGGACAAAGCAGCACACTTTTCCCACCCTAAAAAAGCTAAAGTCAGCAGTGTGGTAACATTTCGGATACTTTAAAAAATGACCAGGGAGTCACTGAAGACAATGGGTCAAACCTGCAAAACCTGCCAAAATAGGGTTGCAGCTAAAAAGTCTATTACCGTACATCCGCCTATATTTGCATGCCATAGTAAAGGTAAGACATATTAACCAAGGTAAATTATGTTAGTGGCAAGTTACTTGAATAAATAATTGAGTTGATAGGGGAAGTTGAATAAAAACATGTCACTTACATCCAATAGCATAGCATTGAGTCAGTTCATTGTAAACAAACAGCAACAGGTACTCCTGTCAAGGGCTTCTTTTAGGGACCATTTAACAACAGAGAGTGTTTCTTCCTGTCTGTGTTGAATAAACTACAGGCATTGTAAGTTAATATAGTATGTGTAAAACACCAACATAACATCAGGAGTTTGAAAAATAGCAGCACTATACCATGGGATCTAATTATGTGCATTCCAGTTATTATTAACACATAAAATACATTATTACAAATTAATAAATGGACATGGATGACAGTTGATGACAATACCACTTGAGTTTATTACCCATATGAGTAATATTTTCCCCGGGATCAATGAAGTGAATTGTATTCTTATATTAGTAATACATTATTTTATGTATGTATCATTAATTATTTATTGTTTATATTGTATCATTTTTCTGTTATTATGTTATTGAATACTATTATTTTCAACAGTAATAAAATACACATCCAAATATCTAAGGAATGTATATGTAATTTTATCACATTTTTGGTTGTAAAATTAACCAATGCATAATAATCGTGAATCCGGGATTATTACTCAAACTATAATAATACATTCACAATGTATAATCGTTGCATCCCTAGTTGCTGCTTTGTTGTGTAATATGCTTGTTAATGAATAACCTTGGGCTTTAAAGGAAGCTATTTGGGGTATAACAATTCGTTTTAACAACAATTTGATTTGACATTTCTGGATGCCAAATACAATTTAAATGATCTCTTTGTTTTTTAGAATGATTTGATCCGAAACAATTCAGTTAGTTGAAATCGATTAAGTAACCTTTTAGCAAAAAATAAGACAAATCAACCAGTGTGACTGTGAAACAAATACTGGATACTGGACATTAAAGGTGAAGTTTCTTAAATTCTTGTTATTTCTTGTAAAATAATTATGTTGGACTATGGATACAAACAACCAAGTAAATAACAATTAATGGCCAAATGCATTCAAATCTTATTTGAATAAAGAAGTGCAACCAACACAGAAAACCTTTGCTGTTGTCATTTTCAACATTCAAGCTATTTTTACTAAAAGTACATCAACCAAAATTTTAACAGTAGATTTATCTGTTAAATCAAGTTTCCCGATTCGGCCATACAGTTTCTGTTCTTCGACCCGGCGTCGCCGATGACAGACAGTGTCCAAGGTGTTCGGAAGCATGTATGTCTCCTCATCCCTGTTGATGCTGTTGAACCCTCGTTTCCTAATTTCGATAACGTCCTTGATCCATCTCTTGTATTTATTTCTCATTAAATAACTTTTGCTTGGCTGCCAGTTGCGTGTTGTTTGTCACACCTTATGTTGTTGTGTTGCGGCTTGAAATTATTGTGTTGTCGTTTGTATTTTTTGTGGCTTTTACAATCGTGCTGTAGCTGAAAGTTGTTGTGTTGTATTTAATGATATTGTCTTGTGGCATTTGCTGTTGTTGGACCTTTCTCAGCCACCGTAGTTTTTCGCCAATTTTGTTTTGATGACATCAAAGACAGGCAAAATAGACTTAACGTTTAACGTCATTATTAAAAGTGTTTAAGTTCATATAAAGGCTGCCGTTCTTAAATCCAATGTTTTCTTTTTTCTTGCATAGATAAAATCGATGGATTCCCTTTAAACAGAATCTTGGATAGATACCTATATTCCGGAAGGCAAACTTGCCGAGCACAGATTGATATACCTGAAATTTAGGAATGCAAATCGATCTATCGATACATTGATCAATCGCTATACGCCTAGGACCTACCTATCTACATATTCCTTTCCACTATTCGAGCACTCCAAATCATTTTTAAGTGCAATAATTAAACAGCTGTCTATATTGAGTTTTCAAATTGCAGAAATAACAGCCTTTCTACAATTATCGTCTCCCTCCAATCAATCCTGTCCTCTTTAGGCAGGTTACTGTAGATACATAACCACTCACACCCGGTACCCCTGTATATTTACATTATGTTGACTTTATTTATTTATTTATTTTTTAATATGATGTTTTATGCATTTACTTGGCTATAACTAGTTGTGTGAAATCAGTCTTGATGAAATTATTCATTCCAACTGTCTATCCATCCATCCATCTTCTTCCACTCATCTGAGGTTGGGTCGCGGAGGCAGCAGCCTAAGCAGAGAAGCCCAGACTTCCCTCTCCCCAGCCACTTCGTCCAGCCACTCCCGGTAGATCTAGAGGCGTTCCCAGCCCAGCCGGGAGACATTGTCTCCTTAACATGTCCTGACCTTTAACTGTACATCCAATATTTGTCTTTACTATACATTGTCACCACTCTTCTTATATCGCTCATTTTCATCAGACTTGCTCGGATTTACTCTGTCCGGCTTTTTCTTTTTCCCTCATCACTCTTTCCCTCCTAGCTTCTCTCATGGTCTCAGTGTCACAGGAGGAGAGCTGAAGAGGATTGGCCTCTGCTTTTAGCTGTAAACCATCACCACCTGTGGGAGAGGGATCAGACAAAGACAGGGGCGGGAGTGAGGCTGAAGCAGAAAGAAACAATGATCATTATCTGATACGTGTGCGTCTCTGTGGTTATTTCAGGTCCGGATCAGAGACCCTGGGGATATGTGGGAGCAAGGCGTGTGTTTTCCTGAGTTGTCTTCGCATCTGCAGACCTCATACGGGTACCTGGAGGATCCACAGAATGAGATACGACTTCACAGTGGCACACTGTGAGTCACACAAGTTAATTTGTCTATATGTATTGTAAATAATACTTGTAATATGAGGTTTTAGGTATTTTGAGTTGCGTGAAAAATTTGCATAACCGATTGAAACGGAATTCTGCACATACGTACATACACACAAGTTAATTATTATTTGCAAGAAAAAAATAAAGTTTATGAGTTTAGACATCAAATATATTGTCTTTGTAGTGCATTCAATTGAATATGGGTTGAAAAGGATTTGCAAATCCTTGTACTCCGTTTATATTTACATCTAACACAATTTCCCAACTCATATGGAAACGGGGTTTGTATATTCTCAATATTCAGTGTTTTATTGTTCATAGTAGGGCTGGGCGATATGGCCTTTTATTAATATCTCGATATTTTTAGGCCATGTCACGATACACGATATATATCTTGATATTTTGCCTTAGCCTTGAATTAACACTTGATGCATATAATCACAGCAGTATGATGATTCTGTGTCTACATGAAAACATTATTGTTCATACTACATTAATATATGCTCATTTTAAACTTTCATGCAGAGAGGGAAATCACCACTAAGTCAATTTACCAAAACTGTATTTATTAAACAGTTATTAAGCAGTGGCACAAACACTCATGTAATTTCCAAAACAGAAAGTGCAAGATTGTCAGAGACATTTTAAAACAAGCTATTAGTGCACTTTTGTGCATGATGTCACTAAGACGACATATCAAAACAACACTTAAAAAAAAGTGCAGTTTTTGTACAGAACGCCTCTACAATAGTTTAAAACAAATAAAGTGCACTTTTGTGCATGATGTCACACAAGATTTTTCAAATAAAAATTAGCTGCATAATAGGAAATCAAATAGTATATGTCCTTCGCTATGTGGTAGGTTACTGCGGACGTTATCTCCTTCTGTTGTTGACAATTTTTTTCATACGGTGTTGATCTGGAAATGGTTGCTTCGGCATTTTGTGGGTGTGGCACCGAACGGAGATGTTGACATGCAGAGTTTCAAGCACTCTTCATTCTCTAGCGGGTGACTTTTCAACTGATGCTACAAATTAGCAGTGGTGCTACTTTTTGTATCAACACTTTTACCGCATACTTGACATAATACAGTTGTCTGTTCGACATCTTTCCGCTTGAAGCCAAACCACCGCCAGACGATGGACCCCGTGCTGTTTTTCTTGGGAATTAATTCTTCCTCCATTTGTTACCAGATTAGCACCTACTTTCTTTCGTATTACCACTCGCACCGCTCCGTTAGCACCACAGCTAACGTTAGTCATGTCTCTACCTCTCTGCTCCGCGAGAGCGTATGACGTTGCACGCGCGACAGTATGTGACGTATGTAACAAGGTGCGCTTGTTTTATGTCACTGTGAGAAGCAGAGACAAGAAAGAATGAGAACCGCCTGTAGTGTAATGCCCGCAGCTAAAAGCAACTGCGTAAGAACGTATACTCGAATATCACGATATAGTCATTTTCTATATCGCACAGAGACAAACCCGCGATATATCGAGTATATTCGATATATCGCCCAGCCCTAGTTCATACTTAATATTGTAAATCCCACATTCTATATTTGTATGTACATTCTGACTGTCAAATAATTCAGTAAAAAAACTAAAAAGACCATCTCAAAAACGGAATGAACTATAGTTTTTTTTACTGAATTATATGACGGTCAGAATGTACATAAAATATAGAACGTCCGATTTACAATATACCAACAATAAAATACTGAATATTGAGAATATATTAACGTTGCTCCTCTACTTCCCAGACCACCTCATTGGTCTCAGACGTGTCGTTGCCCCGCCCACTCTGCCCCATCCCTCGTCTGCATGAAGCAGAGTTTCCTATGGTTACTGTAGGGTTTGGTTAATCTATTAATGCTCAAAAGTGTATTCCTCCCTCCGTGAATGCATGTCTGTCTTCTTCGTTTCGTTTACCTGAACATCATTATCCAGCACCATCTGCTGGTCACATTTTGTATCACAGTCAGTTTAACTGCGTATCATGACACGTAGTAACTCGTATGTCACTCATAAGCGCACATTTTAACTATTGGAATAATTTCTGTTGTTTGAAAATATCCAGTGGGCCGCATTGAAGTGTTTATAATGTTGTATTATGCCCAGGTAGAACAGTTAACTGCTTTGTTATGCTGTTTTGCAAGACCCGTATCACGTGACGTAAACTTGACACCTCATTGGCTGGTTATAAGACAGGATCGATTGCTTTATTCTTATTTTACCGGAAAGGAGTCTTGCTTTTAGAAGCAGCAAAATTGAATTTTTTTCATACACTGATTTTCTTTTTACTCTGAATTTTTATACACTGAATTTTAAAACACTGTTTTTTCAATGAAATTGTCAACCTAATTTGATGTAAAAAAAAAAAAATTCAGTTCACAAAATTCAAACACAAAAAATTCAGTTACATAAATTCAGTGTCAAAAAATAAACTTTTGTCATGAAGATACAAATTAACCCCCATATTTTTTAACTCTCTGTTTGAATGACTGGAACACCCAAGAACAGAACAGAAATATAGCATTTTCTGCTCAAACTCTACACTCACTCTCACTTATTTTAATGCTACGCTCAAGTTGTTTGATCATCATGTCAATTAATCCGCGAAGAAGAAAAACGGATGTGTCGTCATGTGCAACCCAGCTATTAGGAGTGCTACAAATTCCTCAATGCAAAACACAACCACAAATATATTTTTCATTTTTATACATTCGTGATCATGCTTTCGTATTCTATCTGATTGGATTGTGCTGGAATGATCAATTGTGTGGCCATGTGCAGATCAGTTAGTCAACACATTAACTTTTTTAAACCAATTTTTTAAACCCAAAAATATAAGGAGAACACCACTGGCTAGCTTATGCGACTATTAGTGGTTTAACAGAAGATAATATTTTTTCTCTCTATATTTTTCATAATTACTGATTGTATTGAATAAAAATGGCTTGTCGGTCCAAGGAATTTGTCTGTCAATCCGGCATGTGTCTCTTTCACGTACACACAGGTTAGCAAGTACACTCAGAAAAAAGCAGTCCAAGAGAAGCAACTAACAATTTGCAGTCATGTTGTTACTGTACTCGGGCTGTATATTTAATGATGGATAATGTTAATAGGTAAACTTTGCTAAAATTCTATCATTAGCTGACCACACATAAAGCTAATGTGTGTGTTACATACGAGCAAAGTTTATGTTGCCTTGTGCTAAAAGCCGGATTGGAAAGGTAGCGCTCTCCATGCATCTGCGTAAAGGTTGCAACCTGCCCCTTTAAGTAACAAATGAACACATAATTATTATAAACCTAAAGGGTAAAGGCCTGGTGATTTTGATACTGCTTTAGCACACATTTCTTATTTCAGAGGCTTTTCCACGAAATTAGAAATGGCGTGCTTGTGTGTATGTAACAAGTGTAGCTGCAGTGTATTTGTGACTTTGTTAAACACTTGATTATAACCTCATTACTGCTCACGGGCTAATCTACTCAGTTGTGTGTGAAGCGCTCGTATTAACCCTCAGTTTGATCTTCCTCACGCTGTAATTTCTCTGGCAACGGAGCAAAACGCCAGCCACTTTTCTCGCCTCTGTACTGTTCTTTTGTATTTAGTACAGTTTCAATCAAACAAGAAACTGCACACACAAACAGAGAGACTTTTATGGAATATATATTGAATATCTTTTAAACCAGAGATTTGTTGTGATGAAACCAAACTTCATAGCTATGACCTTCACAGTTGCTTTGTGGAAAACGTAGCTTTATTATACTAAACAACTAACTTACCACAACCATCATTGACTGAATTCTTCAAATATAAATCGTTTGCCTGTCTTGTTTGTTTGTTACATGTTTCCATTGACTGACCAGACAAACCGAAAGTATGCAGCATTAGTTGGACCACAGCAATAACCTGTTTTCTCAGCCAGACAATGTCAAGAGCTTCACATAGTTGTCACACACTTGAGGTACATTGATAATTAGATAGTTGTGTTTATTTATGTAACTCAGTTTGAGATGTAGTAATTAGCATGTTAGTGCATGTGGTTACATGTAGCTCATCTGCCTTACATTAGGAATATTTTTGAATTTGTGTGTTCTCCTTGTGTAAGTTTACATTTGGTACTAAGGTTTCCTCCCACAGTCTAAAATAATGCATTTTAGGTTAATCCGAAGCCCTAAATTGTCCACTGATGTAAATGTGAGTGGCTACAGCAGGGGTGTCCAAAGTGCATCTCGGGACCATTTGCAACAATTTGTTTAATGTTAGTGTTTACCTAAAATCCTAATTGCGAATCACAAACCTTAAATATTTCACCCATTTGATAATCGCAATCAACAAATTGAAAACCACAAAATTGTGTAGAGTATTGATATCATACTTGCCAACCTTGAGACCTCCGATTTCGGGAAGTGGGGGGCGGGGGGTGGGGTCGGGGGTGGGGGGGCGAGGTTAAGAGGGAGGAGTATATTTACAGCTAGAATTCACCAAGTCAAGTATTTCATATATATATATATATATATATATATATATATATATATATATATATATATATATATATATACATATATATATATATTTATATATATATATATATATATATATATATATATATATACAGGTAAAAGCCAGTAAATTAGAATATTTTGAAAAACTTGATTTATTTCAGTAATTGCATTCAAAAGGTGTAACTTGTACATTATATTTATTCATTGCACACAGACTGATGCATTCAAATGTTTATTTCATTTAATTTTGATGATTTGAAGTGGCAACAAAAGAAAATCCAAAATTCCGTGTGTCACAAAATTAGAATATTACTTAAGGTTAATACAAAAAAGGGATTTTTAGAAATGTTGGCCAACTGAAAAGTATGAAAATGAAAAATATGAGCATGTACAATACTCAATACTTGGTTGGAGCTCCTTTTGCCTCAATTACTGCGTTAATGCGGCGTGGCATGGAGTCGATGAGTTTCTGGCACTGCTCAGGTGTTATGAGAGCCCAGGTTGCTCTGATAGTGGCCTTCAACTCTTCTGCGTTTTTGGGTCTGGCATTCTGCATCTTCCTTTTCACAATACCCCACAGATTTTCTATGGGGCTAAGGTCAGGGGAGTTGGCGGGCCAATTTAGAACAGAAATACCATGGTCCGTAAACCAGGCACGGGTAGATTTTGCGCTGTGTGCAGGCGCCAAGTCCTGTTGGAACTTGAAATCTCCATCTCCATAGAGCAGGTCAGCAGCAGGAAGCATGAAGTGCTCTAAAACTTGCTGGTAGACGGCTGCGTTGACCCTGGATCTCAGGAAACAGAGTGGACCGACACCAGCAGATGACATGGCACCCCAAACCATCACTGATGGTGGAAACTTTACACTAGACTTCAGGCAACGTGGATCCTGTGCCTCTCCTGTCTTCCTCCAGACTCTGGGACCTCGATTTCCAAAGGAAATGCAAAATTTGCATGGTTGGGTGATGGTTTGGGGTGCCATGTCATCTGCTGGTGTCGGTCCACTCTGTTTCCTGAGATCCAGGGTCAACGCAGCCGTCTACCAGCAAGTTTTAGAGCACTTCATGCTTCCTGCTGCTGACCTGCTCTATGGAGATGGAGATTTCAAGTTCCAACAGGACTTGGCGCCTGCACACAGCGCAAAATCTACCCGTGCCTGGTTTACGGACCATGGTATTTCTGTTCTAAATTGGCCCGCCAACTCCCCTGACCTTAGCCCCATAGAAAATCTGTGGGGTATTGTGAAAAGGAAGATGCAGAATGCCAGACCAAAAAACGCAGAAGAGTTGAAGGCCACTATCAGAGCAACCTGGGCTCTCATAACACCTGAGCAGTGCCAGAAACTCATCGACTCCATGCCACGCCGCATTAACGCAGTAATTGAGGCAAAAGGAGCTCCAATTAAGTATTGAGTATTGTACATGCTCATATTTTTCATTTTCATACTTTTCAGTTGGCCAACATTTCTAAAAATCCCTTTTTTGTATTAGCCTTAAGTAATATTCTAATTTTGTGACACACGGAATTTTGGATTTTCTTTTGTTGCCACTTCAAATCATCAAAATTAAATGAAATAAACATTTGAATGCATCAGTCTGTGTGCAATGAATAAATATAATGTACAAGTTACACCTTTTGAATGCAATTACTGAAATAAATCAAGTTTTTCAAAATATTCTAATTTACTGGCTTTTACCTGTATATATATCAGTGACATGCGGTGAGGTTCATGACTGGTGAGGCACTGACTTCATCACAGTCAGATTTACAAACATATGAACCCTAAAGAGTATCTTATTCACCATTTGATTGGCAGCAGTTAACGGGTTATGTTTAAAAGCTCATACCAGCATTCTTCCCTGCTTGGCACTCAGCATCAAGGGTTGGAATTGGAGGTTAAATCACCAACAATTATTCCTGGGCGCGGCGCCGCTGCTGCCCGCTGCTGCCCGCTGCTCCCCTCACATCTCAGGGGGTGAGCAAGAGGATGGGTCAAATGCAGATGACAAGTTTCACCACACCTAGTGTGGTGAAACTTATATCATATAACTTATATCATTGGTACTTTAACTTAACTTTAACTTTACACATACAAACTGTAGCACACAAAAAAGCACATTTAATAAAAAAACGTTATTATGGTCTTACCTTTACTTATAAGTGCGGGAACAGTGGTGTTCGTGTTGGAGGAGTTGTGAATTAATGAAATATGAAATCCGTGCTGCAGTCTGCAGGTGTACCTAATGTTGTGTCCCTGCAGCGTCATTGGTACTTTAACTTAACTTTAACTTTACACATACAAACTGTAGCACACAAAAAAGCACATTTAATAAAAAAAAACGTTATTATGGTCTTACCTTTACTTATAAGTGCGGGAACAGTGGCGTTCGTGTTGGAGGAGTTGTGAATGAATGAAATATGAAATCCGTGCTGCAGTCTGCAGGTGTACCTAATGTTGTGTCCCTGCAGTCATTCACGGCTCCTCCGGCGCGAGCAATGTTGTTTTTGCACTTTTTGGCTTCTTGTTAAGTGACTTTTTTTGGGTGGATTCAGTCTTGCACGTGGAGGGTTTGGGTGTGGGCTTTGGTTGGTGTGGCGTTCCCGTCGGGGCAGTCTGCGGCGGAGGTGTGTTAACCGGCACCAGGAGGCTGGATTACGCGAGCCTCACACAGTGCGTCTTCGCAGCAGTTTTATGATTGCTCAGCATAAGAAATACTTTACACACATACAGTTGTTGACAAAATACACTGTACATTATATACCTCAGCTAACTAAACTATGGAAATGTATAATATAATTCATATAGCAATACGTTCTCACTGCACATCAGACCAGCAGTTAGCCGAGTCCGTAATCCATGGTGAGGCACAATTGAGTGACGTGCCTCAACTGGCTGCTGATCACCGCACCGTCTCTTCTCAGTATTTGAACGGCAAATGTGAAAATTCAGCGATTTTGAATACAAATAATCTAAAACTGGTGAAGTTAAATGGAAAATAACATTATAGTATAATCACTGGATACATATAACAATTTAATTTATTTTTTTTCTTTTTACATTTTTTTTCTTTCCATGATGGCACCTGCCTCTAGTGACCGCATGTCACTGATATATATATATATACATATATAAGAAATACTTGACTTTCAGTGAATTCTAGCTATATATACATTTATATTATTATGTATATATATATATATATATATATATATATATATATATATATATATATATATATATATATATATATATATATATATATATACATATATATATGTATATATATATATATATATATATATATAAAATACTTGAATTTCAGTGTTCATTTATTTACACATATACACACACATAACACTCATCTACTCATTGTTGAGTTAAGGGTTGAATTGTCCATCCTTGTTCTATTCGCTGTCACTATTTTTCTAACCATGCTGAACACCCTCTCTGATGATGCATTGCTGTGTGGCACGCACAAAAGTGCTTTCATCAAATGCACTAGAGTCTGGAATCTTCCATCTCTCCCTAGCATGGCCCAAAACCGGTCAATCTTTGCTTCCTGAGGAAGAGCTTCACTGCCAAGCACTCGGTAATCCACTACTTCTTCCCGGAGGCTATCCAGGTCCAATCGCAGCTGCGGCTTGGAACTTACAAGCGTATTTCTTCATCTTACTCGTCGTCGGCGTCGCCACGGCTGTATCTTCCTCGTTCTTCTGCTTCGTCTCCTTGTTGTGTGCGCAGTTGTGCACTGCACTCTCTAAAAGCCGTAGATGTTATTGTCACATATGCATGTGCAGTAGATCGCAGTATTGTCCTGTTTAAGAGTGTCACAACATTGCTGTTTATGGCAGACAAACTGCTTTACGGTAGACGAAAACGTGACTGCTGTTGTTGTGTGTTGTTACCGCGCTGGGAGGACGTTAATGAAACTGCCTAACAATAAACCCACATAAAAAACCAAGAACTCGCCCTCGATCATTCTACAGTTATAACGTGATTGGGCAGGCACGCTGTTTATATTTTGGGAAAGCGGACGTGAAAACAGGCTGTCCTCACTCAGGTGCGCATGGAGCTAGAGGGGGCGTGGCCTCCAGCTCCGCCTGAATTTCGGGAGATTTTCGGGAGAATAATTGTCCCGGGAGGTTTTCGGGAGAGGCGCTGAATTTCGGGAGTCTCCCGGAAAATCCAGGAAGGTTGGCAAGTATGATTGATATCGGCAATTTTGTCTCGTTATTTACCCGGTCGATACCCGAATTTGCAGTATACCTGTTTTGGCAAACTCTACATAAGGCCAAAGCCTTCACCCAAACAGAAGGGCCTTATGTCCAAATGTCAGTTTGACTCCTATTTCCCCCCAGAGGACAGAACTGGAATTACAGACAACATTTCCCAACAGCTGAAGACCATCAGTAATCAGGAAGGCTCTCTCACCTGAAGCAATCAAATCCACTCCTTTTAAGTCTGCAGCTCCAGCTCAGACTTCAGGCCAACAAACACTGCTCGAGGAGAATTTGCCAAATGCAGTAGTGCCTAACTGTTTACAGAGACCAGGGTGGCTGACGGTGAGATGACTTATATTATTTTGATGTTTGATTTGATGTGTTGAATTTATTTTAATTGCCAAGTGATTGTTAAAATGTTTAAATGTCAAATCCAAGCTGTGAAAGGTCACTATATGTACATTTGGAAACACTTTTATGTTAAAAAATGGTTTATTGTAATTTGTTTATATTTGGTCCCTAATTGCTTTTGTATTTGACAACCTTTTCCAAAGGTTTTTCACCTTACAATGGAAAAAAAGAGACAATCAAGTCCAAAATAAAAGGATAAACAGAGATTGGTCTCATCATTGGATTAAAACAAAGAGTGAAGTCCCAGTGTAACCCCTGGTCAAAAAGTCAAAACCCTTTTCAAGTTAGGGGAGAAAACAAACAATCAAAACACAACTTGACAATACCCCACTTTTAATTCTTGATTTCCCCCCCCCCCCTGCTGGCCCCACCATGGACTGGACTCTCACACCACTCAGTATCCATTGCACCGGAGGGGGTATCTGAGCCGAGGATCTCGTTGTGGCTTGTGCAGCCCTTTGAGACATTCGTGATTAAGGGCTATATAAGTAAACTTTGATTGATTGAATGGCCTGCGGCCCATTCTTGAAAATTAGTATTACTGAAAAAAAACATTAAAAAACTGAAAACCGGTCCAATGTAATGAAAATAAAGTTAAAATGTTGACCACAAATCTGACCTGCAGTCTACTTTTTTTTCTTTAAAAAAAAAGTCAATAACGTATATTGTATTGGTTTTAAAAATGAAAAATATCAAAATGACCCCCAAATCCTTTAATTATTCAATATGGCCCTCAGTGGAAAATGTTTGGACACCCTTAGTCTACTGTATACTGTATGACCTGTGATTGACTGTTGACCCCAGCTCACCCATGACTCTGAACAGTATAAGTGGTACAAAATGATTGACTGAGTTGTCTTTGGGAGAATGTGTTTTAAAATGCTAAACTATGTGAGCCTGCCAGCTTTAGGGTTAACATCCATACAAACACATACAGTATGTAAGTATAGACTATAGATTGGGGTTGCCAGGGTTTCTGCCAGAAGTGTATCACAATATTTCACTCGAGAATAAAGGAGGGAAAACAGAGACTTGGTGCAGCCAAGCTCTTTCAATTTGAGTTGCACAAATTTGTCAAAAGTGACAGCAATTTAATAAATCGCCGCTCTCCATCATACGCATATGTACACCCACCCACACACGTGAACACAATTCCCAGTTATGCCCTCCATTGCCCCTTTTCCATGTATACGTAAATGAGGTGTATGCACGGCCGTGTGTGTGTGTCTGCATGTTGAGTGTGAGAGTGTGTGTGCGTGGGCCCCGCGGTCTGGTCCAGGCATTAGGTAATTGACTGTGTCTTTGCTCAAGGCCTTTCATGGATCACCGTCCTTTATTAGCTCACTTCCCAGCACACACACGCATACGTATACGTGCATGCACACACACACACCAAGTTCCCAGCAGTTCCACCCCAACCTCTTACCCCCCCATCGCCACCAGCACCCAGACCCAATTGCCCGGAAACAAGGAGTGAAACAAGCGAGGGAGAGAGAAAAGGAAGGAGAGAACAGAGACACGGGAATGAAGTAACACGGCCCCGGGAAGTGGAGATAAATAAGAATGGGGATTGAGTGGGTGGGTGAACGGGGGGGTCTCTTGCAGCTGACAACTGGGACTGGGGGAGTACGATCGGTTTTGATCACTCGGTCTATGCAGGCTTTCTAATGTACAGAATGAGTAGCATGTGGGCTATTTAACATAATAGCAAGATTAGCACTGATGCCAATGTATCAGACATTGAACCCTTACTATGACTTTACCTAACTTCACAAATGTTTCAACAAATAACACATACAGTCATACAAATCCACCGCCTTTTTTCTTCGTGAGAATTATGAGTCATTCTTCATCTAAAGGGGAATACAACAACATCCTAACAGTCGGCATCCCAGTGTCAGCAGACATTGCACAGTAAGTGATGTTTTATTATCTTTCTGACTCTCATGAAGTCTGCAGTGAGTCATAATCAATGGTGTAGTTAAAAAAAAAGCGAACGTCGTAATGCGTTTTTGAAATGAATGCGTTGCCATATGCTTAAAATGATCAAAATACGTAAAGGTTAAATGTTATTATAAATGTGCCTGTTAATACATCACATATATACTGCATGTACAAACCCCGTTTCCATATGAGTTGGGAAATTGTGTTAGATGTAAATATAAACGGAATACAATGATTTTCAAATCCTTTTCAACCCATATTCAATTGAATGCACTACAAAGACAAGATATTTGATGTTCAAACTCATAAACTTTTTTTTTTTTTTTGCAAATAATTAACTTAGAATTTCATGGCTGCAACACATGCCAAAGCAGTTGGGAAAGGGGATGTTCACCACTGTGTTACATCACCTTTTCTTTTAACAACACTCAATAAACGATTGGGAACTGAGGAAACTAATTGTTGAAGCTTTGAAAGTGGAATTCTTTCCCATTATTGTTTATGTAGAGCTTCAGTCGTTCAACAGTCCGGGGTCTCCGCTGTCGTATTTTACGCTTCATAATGTGCCACACATTTTCGATGGGAGACAGGTCTGGACTGCAGGCGGGCCAGGAAAGTACCCGCACTCTTTTTTTACAAAGCCACGCTGTTGTAACACGTGCTGAATGTGGCTTGGCATTGTCTTGCTAAAATAGCAGGGGCGTCCATGAAAAAGACGGCGCTTAGATGGCAGCATATGTTCTTTCAAAACCTGTATGTACCTTTCAGCATTAATGGTGCCTTCATAGATGTGTAAGTTACCCATGCCTTGGGCACTAATGCACCCCGATACCATCACAGATACTGGCTTTTGAACTTTGCGTCGATAACAGTCTGGATGGTTCGCTTCCGCTTTGGTCCGGATGACACGATGTCGAATATTTCCCAAAACAATTTGAAATATGGACTCGTCAGACCACAGAACACTTTTCCACTTTGCATGAGTCCATCTTAGATGATCTCGGGCCCAGAGAAGCCGGCGACGTTTCTGGATGTTGTTGATAAATTGCTTTCGCTTTGCATAGTAGGGCTTTAACTTGCACTTACAGATGTAGCGACAAACTGTATTTAGTGACAGTGGTTTTCTGAAGTGTTCCTGAGCCCATGTGGTGATATCCTTTAGAGATTGATGTCGGTTTTTGATACAGTGCCGTCTGAGGGATCGAAGGTCACGGTCATTCAATGTTGGTTTCCGGCCATGTCGCTTACGTGGAGTGATTTCTCCAGATTCTATTATTATGGACCGTAGATGTTGAAATCCCTAAATTTCTTGCAATTTCACTTTGAGAAAAGTTGTTCTTAAACTGTTTGACTATTTGCTCACGCAGTTGTGGACAAATGGGTGTACCTCGCCCCATCCTTTCTTGTGAAAGACTGAGCATTTTTTGGGAAGCTGTTTTTATACCCAATCATGGCACCCGCCTGTTCCCAATTAGCCTGCACACCTGTGGGATGTTCCAAATAAGTGTTTGATGAGCATTCCTCAACTTTATTAGTATTTATTGCCACCTTTCCCAACTTCTTTGTCACGTGTTGCTGGCATCAAATACTAAAGTTAAGGATTATTTGCAACAAAAAAAACATTTGTATCAGTTTGAACATCAAATATGTTGTCTTTGTAGCATATTCAACTGAATATGGGTTGAAAATGATTTGCAAATCATTGTATTCCGTTTATATTTACATCTAACACAATTTCCCAACTCATATGGAAACGGGGTTTGTATATAAAACCTTAATGGAGGTGTTTGGATGTTTTTTATGTGTTTTATAGGCAGACTAGAGTGACTCCCATAGACTCCTTTGTAAGTGGACTTTTGATTGTATTTATTTACTAGTTGGACAGCATAAGAAAAAGATATTGTGAATGATAGGCAAAATTCCCCAAAAATATGCAATTTACCTTTAAATTGCACGTTGAAAGCATTCAGACTTCAGCACTTCTTATCAAAGGGAGTGTTTATTCTTACGCTTAACAGTGATTAACCTCTTTTAACCTTTGTGTGCCAGTTGAGAACCATAATTGAGATGCATCCACAACACGTTTGTCATTCGAGTGTAAAACGATATCTCCATTCACAAGAATAGAGTTAAAAAAAAGTTATCTGTCCACATAAAATCACATTCACTGGCTATCAGTGAAGGTAATAGCCAGTGAATGTGAATGTGCGGCATTGCTCGGTTGGTAGAGCGGCCGTGCCAGCAATTTGAGGGTTCCAGGTTCAAACCCCGCTCCTGCCATTGTAGTCACTGCCGTTTTGTCCTTGGACAAGATACTTTACCCACCTGCACCCAGTTCCACCCATACTGGCTTAAATGTCACTTAGATAATGGGTTTCACTATGTAAAGCACTTTAAGTCACTAGAAAAAGCGCTACATAAATATAATTCACTTCACTTTTTAATGCACATTTTGGCTAATCAGAAGCCTGAAAGTGATATATTAAAACTAGTGCTGTCAAATTAGTGTTTTTTTAAAAGAAGATTAATCACACTTAATTTTATATTAATCATGATTAATCACAGGTTATTACTTGCTTGTATAATTTAAATCATCTCAAAGAAGACCCTGGTATTTGATAACAAATGCAATTATTTTACCAGACTGTCATACGAGAACATTTTTTAAATATTATACTTGATTGCACCCAAATGTTTTCCTTAAAACTTGGTAGCAGTTTTATCTAAAGTCCTGTCAGTGTTTATTTCAGAGTGAAATTTGCCAGGGAGCACACCAGTCAGATTGACCTGATGACTGACAATATAACAACCAGTACCGCCTTGATAGCCATCCACAATTAAGATAAAGGAGCATACATGGACAAAATAAATTCTGATTAAGTTGCAAAAGTACATGATTAATGCAATATTTTTTTGTGTGTTTTGTCACAGAAGTGTCATGATCCGTTGCCCGGGTCATGTTTTGTTTAGTTTAGTATTTCCTTAGTTGTTGGTTAATTCTGGTTCAGCACCCTTGTTTGTTTTCTTTGTTGCCATGGGTGCTGATTTTTGTCACCTGCCCCTGATTAGTGGTTGGGAAGCTCACCTGCTCCTGGTCACTAATCAGAGAGCTATTTATTCCTGCCTTGTGCCATATTCTGCCCGGCAGTCTTATTCGCAACACGCACCAATGGTACTACTTGCTTCTTGCTCTTGTTGTTGGCTAGTCTTTTGTTAAGCCTTTGCGTGATTTCTATTTTCGTATTCTTGCCGGGTTATTGGAATAAATCATCTTTCTTACCTGCACGCTGCTTCCTGACGTCCATCTGCATCTTGGGGAAACGACCACCGCACACTTACACAGAGACCAGAAGGCCTGAATGTTTTTTTTTTATACCGTAATAATTATACAGATGCAAGAAAAGCATTAGTCAACATGAGTCAACAATTTAATGTTCTGTTGTTAAATAAGGTTTAAAAACATAAGATAATGTCACACATTTCTTCTGACACAAACCAACCAGTTTCACCCTTCCACACGCAAACGCTGAGGCCAGTTATTTTTTAATCTTTTTTATTTTTTTTAATTCTCCTACCTCTAACTCCCTCTATGGGGATTAGATGGAGACTGGCTCGGCCACTCCAGGACCTTGAAATGCTTCTTACAAAGCCACTCCTTCGTTGCTCGGGCGGTATGTTTGGGATCATTGTCATGCTGAAAGACCGGGCCACGTTTGATCTGCAACGCCCTTGCTGATGGATGGATGTTTTCACTCAAAATCTCACGATACATGGCCCCATTCATTCTTTCCTGTACACGGATCAGTCTTCCTGGTCCCTTTGCAGAAAAACAGCCCCAAAACATGATGTTTCCACCCCCTTGCTTCACACACAGTATGTATGGTGTTCTTTGGATGCAACTCAGCATTCCTTCTCCTCCAAACACAACAAGTTGAGTTTTTACCAAAAACAATTATTTTGGTTTCATCTGAACATATGACATTCTCCCAATACTCTTCTGGATCATCCAAATGGTCTCTAGAAAACTTCAGACGGGCCTGGACATGTACTGGCTTAAGCAGGGGGACACGTCTAGCACTGCAGGATCTGAGTCCCTGGCGGAATAGTGTGTTACTGATGGCAGCCTTTGTTACTTTGGTCCCAGCTCTCTGCAGGTCATTCACTAGGTTCACCCGTGTGATTCTGGGATTTTTGCTCACCGTTCTTGTGATCATTTTGACCCCAACGGGTGAGATCTTAGGGGTGGGGGTGCAGATTAGAATATTTTAGTTGGGACAAGTAGATACATTTCAATACATTCTTTGTCCATTCCTGGCCCTCACATGTTGCCTTGCAGATGGAAAGCTTCTGCAAGATGTTATCCAGTATGTGATTATAAGATCAGAAATTGTTACTGTCTGAGTGGCCTGCCCATCCTATCAATCATGACGGGCAGCTTCTGGGTACCTTTAAAAAGACAAATTTGTCGATGTACCAGGGCAACACTCAATCCAATCAGCAGATGCCCTGTTATCATAGTTCCGATTATGTAGAGAGCTTTGATGTCCTCATCGTAAAGAATTGGCAGACACACAACCCTCCAATGAGTTCCATGGTTAACTTTGAAAAACAGTGCGGAGAGAGGCTAAAAGAAAAGTTGAAACAAGTTGTATCAAAAGCAGAGGGAAGAGAAGTTCCCACCTTTGTTGAGAGCAAGCAAGAAAAAAAATATGCAAGATAGACTAAAGTTTCTGACTAAAGCCTTTACACTGGTTTAACATGTCCATATTCCACATCACATATCCATACAATATTTCACATCCACACTCTTCATATTTCCTGTTTCCCGAGACTTTTCTCAAGATATTAGTGCTTTTGCAGGATGGTGTTGAGGAGAAAGTAACAATGCTGTTCCCACCCTTTTCCCAGTTATATCATAACACAGTGATTCATAGCTCTTCTAACTACATATTCATGTTCATTTCCTTCTGTTGCTTCATCCTAGTGTGCCTCTCTACGTCTATTGGCGCTATCTCTTTGCTGGCTCTGTGGTAATTAGCGCTCAAGTCCTATCGTTGAAAGCACCCACAGCTACAGCAGAGTTTTTGTCACAGCTCAGAGGGCCGATGGAGTGGACAGCTCAGCCTTGATACTCATCATCTTCATACTGTGCCAGGCCGTGCTTTGCGTCCTCTCCACCCCCCAAGCCACATTATCTGGTTATGCTATCCAGCCATGCTCCTAATTATTTTCAAATCCAGGCCGCAGCCCTATCAACCACCCTGCCACATTACCCTGCTCTGTAATCATCCCCTTAAGCCTTGCTTTGTAGCCTCCAGTCCCATCATTAGCATATCCCAATTCTTTGCTCGCGCTGCCTCTCTGGCTCGACCATTACAGCTCTGGAAATAGCCCATGACTCCTGGATCTTTTATTTACCATACCCATCTGTGTCACAGCAAGAAAGTCTGTCAGTGGTAATGTGGCGTGGCCTGTCACGACTTACAGGCATCCACACATAATCACAACGATGACAGTCCCCACTTCTCCAGGAATTCAATGGCCTTGTCTTAGACCAAAGGGGGCTGTGCAGTCTTTGCCCTTTTATCTATCGTCGACGTGTCCTTGCCCTCATTACTCAGGTCCTACGTCTAATATCAGCTTCTTGAAAGTAAGACCCTCTATCTAATGACACCCTTGTTGTATCATACTAGGCAAGGCAAGTTTTATTTCTACAGAACATTTCATTTATATATAAGAAACATCTAAGTGCTTTACATAAAACATTAAAATGTTGGCACATTAAAATAAAAATCAATGAATATAATCCTCAAGAGGAAATAACACACTGATAGCTGTTTTAGGGATCAGCAGCTTTCCATGTATTTTCTCTAGTTGGGAGTCTAATTCTTGTTGGATGGAATGCGAACATGTCTAGTAACATAAATGAAAACACATGATACAGCTGTTCTTTTTTGTAGTTTTTAATGTAAACATGGAAGAGGTGGGTGTGTCCAGTCTTGTCTGATGTCATGTCACTATTACTGTGTGTCGTTCGGGTGTGGTCATGTTTGATTGCTAACGTTGAATAGGTGAAACAGAGTCTTGTGACAGTGCTCGTTAAAAGTTGTCTCTAACAAGCCAAAAGTATGTTTTTGCAAGTAGTAATCAATAGATTATAAATAAATATGATGATATAAATAAATGTAGTGATCCGAAATAAACTCAATGTAACAGAGTAAAACTGGTGGGGGTTTTTTCACAAAAATACGAAGTAAAAGTAAAACATTTTGCATTAAAACTACTCTGACAGGTATAATTCATCTAAAAAGTCACTTAAGTAAATGTAACAAAGTAAATGTTATGCGTTACTACCCACCTCTGAAAATAACACCTGGATAGTCTTCTTTAAAGGGGAACATTATCACCAGACCTATGTAAGCGTCAATATATACCTTGATGTTGCAGAAAAAAGACCATATATTTTTTTAACCGATTTCCGAACTCTAAATGGGTGAATTTTGGCGAATTAAACGCCTTTCTATTATTCGCTCTCGGAGCAATGACGTCACAACGGGAAGCAACCCGCCATTTTCTCAAACATCGAGTCAAATCAGCTCTGTTATTTTCCGTTTTTTCGACTGTTTTCCGTACCTTGGAGACATCATGCCTCGTCGGTGTGTTGTCGGAGGGTGTAACAACACGAACAGGGATGGATTCAAGTTGCACCAGTGGCCCAAAGATGCGAAAGTGGCAAGAAATTTGACGTTTGTTCCGCACACTTTCCATACAAAAGCTATGCTATGACAGAGATGGCAAGAATGTGTGGATATCCTGCGACACTCAAAGCAGATGCATTTCCAACGATAAAGTCAAAGAAATCTGCCGCCAGACCCCCATTGAATCTGCCGGAGTGTGTGAGCAATTCAGGGACAAAGGACCTCGGTAGCACGGCAAGCAGTTTGTTCCCGCAGACGAGCGAGCTAAACCCCCTGGATGTCTTGGCTCACACCGTCCCTTATGCCACCGAAGATGATCAAGAGAAGAATATCGACCCTAGCTTCCCTGGCCTGCTGACATCAACTCCAAAACTGGACAGATCAGCTTTCAGGAAAAGAGAGCGGATGAGGGTATGTCTACAGAATATATTAATTGATGAAAATTGGGCTGTCTGCACTCTCAAAGTGCATGTTGTTGCCAAATGTATTTAATATGCTGTAAACCTAGTTCATAGTTGTTAGTTTCCTTTAATGCCAAACAAACACATACCAATCGTTGGTTAGAAGGCGATCGCCGAATTCGTCCTCGCTTTCTCTCGTGTCGCTGGCTGTCGTGTCGTTTTCGTCGGTTTCGCTTGCATACGGTTCAAACCGATATGACTCAATAGCTTCAGTTTCTTCTTCAATTTCGTTTTCGCTACCTGCCTCCACACTACAACCATCCATTTCAATACATGCGTAATCTGTTGAATCGCTTAAGCCGCTGGAATCCGAGTCTGAATCCGAGCTAATGTCGCTATAGCTTACTGTTCTATGCGCCATGTTTGTTTGTGTTGGCATCACTATGTGACGTCACAGGAAAATGGACTGGTGTATATAACGATGGTTAAAATCAGGCATTTTGAAGCTTTTTTTAGGGATATTGCGTGATGGGTAAAATTTTGAAAAAAACTTCGAAAAATAAAATAAGCCACAGGGAACTGATTTTTAATGGTTGATCCAATATAGCAGTCATTTTCAAAGTGTGGCACAGGCGTGAAAAAGTGTAGATTTCCAATATTCTAACATACCTTTTGACTTATATCTTCAAAGTTGTACCCTATTTTGATTGAATTCAGGGTTGTTTGATTGTTTGTCAACTTCGGTCAAGTTTGAAGGGTTATATGAGAAAATATTATTATATTTTTTCTGTACAAGGCCCCACATTAATGTATTAGGAGTGTGTTGCCCACATTTAAACTTGCTTAGTAATCCTTACTGGGAACAATCTTTTTTGTGTTTCTGTAGCTTTAATGCTAATGGACTGAGTTTTGTATGCCTGTCTCAGACAGTATTTGTCTCCAAGAAGTTCTGTTGTGCACTTAGTTCATTTTTTTACATATACACTATATCAGCCTTTATCCAACACAATATATGCCATATATCATATACAACAATGTAACTGTACAACTTAAACAATTCTTCATTGACAATTTTTCCACAAAGGATTCGGACAGGAGGACACAAACATCAGCATGTGAGCTTCAGTGCTAACATTAAAGTCAACATGTAAAACACTATCATACTAGATTAGTCTAGAAAAACAAAGAGATCAAACCTACAGCTCCAACGTTTGTAGCTTACTGATGGATAGTAGGCATAGCTCCAGATCTTATGTTAACCCTTTGGAGTCCTGGATATAATGTTTCTGTTTTTTTATACTTTTGTTTAGTTTTATCTTTCACTCTTAGTGATTATCTTCTCTTGGTTGGTTTCCTTTTTTTCCGACTACAACCTTGTGACTTTGTAGTTATTTTCAATGTAGACATAGTGTATTAACCACATTGGGCCAAAAATCACCCCAAAAAAAACAAAATCTGCCAAAGGTGTAAACATATCAAACCTGTATTGAACTCTTCTCAGAACTTCCATTACAAATATAAAATGTATAATTTAAAATAATATATATCCTACAGGGCAGCACGGTGAGGGGTTAGTTCATGTGCCTCACAATACGAAGATCCTAAATTCAATCCCGGGCTTGGGATCTTTCTGTGTGGAGTTTGCATGTTCTCCCCGTGACTGTGTGGGTTCCCTCTGGGTACTCCGGCTTCCTCCTATGTCCAAAGACATGCACCTGGGGATAGGTTGATTGGCAACACTAAATTGGTCCTAGTGTGTGAATGTGAGTGTGAATATCTGTGTTGGCCCTGTGATGAGATGGCGACTTGTCCAGGGTATACCCCGCCTTCCGCCCGAATGCAGCTGAGATAGGCTCCAGCATCCCCCGCGACCCCGAAAGGGACAAACGGTAGAAAATGGATGGATGGATGGATATATCTTACAAATTCAGCAAACAAAGTTAAATGCAGTGAAATACTTACTACAGAAATTATTTACCTCCAAAGCCAGACGAGGTCTCCAACAGTTACAATTTGTTATACACACGACAAATAATGTATCCCATTTCCAAAATATTGTTTTTGTCTTCTCAGGGCAGTCAATTGGTCACAACCGGACTGTTCAGTTTGTCTTAGAAGACATTTAGTTGTACCTGTCTTCTAAGTAGGCTTTATTAGTTCATTGGTCAGATATAGTCCAGAAGCTGGTGCCTAAGCCCTGACTATTTATAATCCAACACAAGGAGTTCCGCCTAGGGATGGGAATTGATAAGATGTTTTCGGTTCCGATTCCACTTTCAATTCTGCTTAACGATTAGGTTCCTTAACGGTTTTCTTATCGATTTTTATTTGGGAAAAAAAAAGGAAATAAAGGTGGATTAGCCTCAATTTTGTTTAGTTTAGTTTTATGATCTTGGAAAAGCCTACAGTTAGGTCACATATGTAGAAGGTACTTAAAAAAAAAAAAAAATTAAATTAATAATTTTCTGTAGAATTTAACAAAATAAATCATGTGGAAATAACACAAGAATGTAACATGTGATATTAACTTAATACATGCAAAGTGAGATATGTCAAACCTTTATTGGTTATAATTTTGATGATTGTGGCGTATAGTTTATGAAAACCTTTCATTGAAAATCTCAGAAAATGGGGGGTTTCAAAAAGTGTAAGCCAAGATCATCAAAATGATAATAAAGGCTTGACATACTGATTTTACACGTAATTCATTCATTCATTTTTATTTATTTCCTTCATTGATGTGCATCTTTGATCGATAGACAATTATACCACAATTATACATTTACACACCAATGCCTGAGAAGGAGCAGGATGAAGAAAAATTTTATATTTTCCTGCCCCTGTAATGAGTTAATATCACATATTAGTTTCACATTTGAAGTTTATTGCTGACATAAATGGACTTGTACACAATATTCTAATTTAATTTATAAAGGTTTCACCTTTGACTGGGAGGAAAACATGCAACTTTTCTCGAACTACAAATAAACATTCACCCAACAAAAATTAGGAGTGTCTACTGTAGCGAAGAGACCACAAACTTAGTTGCTGCTCGGTGACATTCGTCTACCGCCAGACGTGAATTGTAGATGGAACTGCCCGCCTCGGAGCCAGTCAGAATCTGTTTCTTGTCATGTTCATCTAATTGAGAAGGCATTCATTTAAATTTAACAAAAAATAGCGCTCTGCGAAGAGGTGGCGACTTATCCACAGTGTACCCCGCCTACCGCCCGAATGCAGCTGAGATAGATAGGCTCCAGCACCCCCCGCGACCCCGAAAGGGACAAGCGGTAGAAAATGGATGGATGGATGGAAATAATACCACTAACATTATGGGAGGTGAGACTTAAACCTAGACTTAGACAAACTTTATTGATGCACAAGGGAAATTGTTCAACACAGTAGCTCAGTTACAAAGGATGGAAAGGATAATGCAGGTATAAAGTAGACTAAAAATTTACCTTAGTAGCAATATAAAATATAACATATATGTAATATTTACATATTATATATACAGTATATAACATATACTGATATATTGTATTATAGGTTTATATAATATATACAATATATAACACATCCCAATTACCATGTACAATATTACAATATATGCAACAGCTGCAGCAAAAAAAAAAAGGGCAGCATAAAGTAGAGAGTAGATCCAGCAGAAATTATACATTATAAACAAAGAGAGGTAGCTAGCATAGAAGCGTTCAGGTAAAAGGCAGATGTCATCTATTGCTGTATGGCGAGTGATTATACAGCTGGATGGAGTGCGGAATGAAGGAGTTTTTGAATCGAACACTGTGGGAACGAAGCTGAAGGAGCCTGTTGGAATATGAGCTCCGCTGTCCCTCAATTGTCTGGTGGAGTGGGTGGGCAGGATTGCCCATGATGGCCAGCAGTTTGTCCAGTGTCCTCCTGTGTCTCACTGACACAAACGCCTCCAACTGCTTGCCAATAGTTTGGCCGGCATTCCGGATCAGTTTGTCAATCCGGTTTAAGTCCCTTTTTCTGGTGCTGCTCTCCCAACAAACCACTGCAAAGTACAGGGCACTGGCCACAACGGACTGAAAAAAGATCTCCAACAGTTTGCTGCACACATTAAAGGACCTCAGCTTCCTCAGGAAAAAGAGTCTGCCCTTCTTGTATACAGCTTTGCTGTCGTCCTTCCAGTCCAGTCTGCTGTTCAAGTGGACTCCCGGATACTTGTACTGCCCCACTACTGCCACCAACCGGCCCTGGATTTTGATGGGCTACACAGGTCATTTTCTCCTTGAAGTCGATGACCAGCTCCTTGGTTCATACTTGCCAACCCTCACAGATTTTCCGGGAGACTCCCGAAATTCAGCGCCTCTCCCGAAAACCTCCCAGGACAAATTTTCTCCCGAAAATCTCCCGGAATTCAGGCGGACCTAAGTGACGTGTCGACAGCCTGTTTTCACGTCCGCCTTCCCACAATATAAACAGTGTGCCTGCAAAATCCCGTTATAACTGTAGAATGATCGAGGGTGAGTTCTTGGTTTCTTATGTGGGTTTGTTGTTAGGCAGTTTCATTAACGTCCTCCCAGCACGGTAACAACACACAACAACAGCAGTCACGTTTTCGTCTACCGTAAAGCAGTTTGTCTGCCGTAAACAGCAATGTTGTGACACTCTTAAACAGGACAATACTGCCATCTACTGTACATGCAAATGTGACAATAACATCTAGGGCTTTTAGAGAGTGCCGTACACAACTGCGCATACAACAAGGAGACGAAGCAGAATGCATCATCAGGGAGGGTGTTCAGCATGGTTAGAAAAATAGTGACAGAATAGATGGACAATTCAACCCTTAACTCAACAATGAGTAGATGCAGAGCCGGCCCAAGGCATAAGCGTACTAAGCGCTTGCTTAGGGCCCCGCGGCCACCAGGGGGCCCCCAAAAGCAATTAACAAAAAATTCTTATTTTTTATTTTTTGCATGTACGAATCTGACTGATGATTTCTAAATGATCAAAGATATATTATTGTACAAAAACACAATTTTAGGTCAACAGAGTGCTGCTGCTGATCTAGGCTTAGTGATTCTTCCTGCCTCTCTTTAAATGTAAAGCTGCCTCTGCTGCACCTGTGACGTTTGCCGCCTGCTATGGCGTCACATTAGTGCCAAAAATCCGAGCGCATAAAAACTGTTATCGCGCGCTGATTCTCCACTTCGTGCGCGCGTGCGACACCCTTTTGCGCGCGCGTGGTGCCTTTTTGCGCGTGTGCCGTCTCGGTCTGTGCGCTGGCATGTTTCGTTTTGGCACTTTGGGGGTGGGTATGCTTAGCCGGCCCCTTCTTTCTGATTGGCCAGGCGAAAAATGCTCAGAGATAATCAGAAGTATAGCAGGGCGGGTCATCGTCAATATGTATCAAGATTGTTATAGGCGCAAAGTTTTCACTTCTTCTTGAACATTTGTTTTCTAATTTATGGAATTTCTTTTGATTCAGCCATAAAATTAATGAAATAATCTTTGAATTTTGTTTTTAAAATGTTAAAAATAGCCTTTTAATAATGTATTCTGAAACAGTTTAAAATAATCAGAGAACTGACTAACACTGACCCTACACAACTATGTTGCACAATTAAGTAATTTTTTTTATAGCGAAAGAGGTAATTTCAACAGGTGCAGCATCCTATGTCATATCTACATGTAATAAGATTTGTAACAAGGCAAACCGTTTGTAAATTGGTCGAAAATCGAGCAAGTTATGGTAATTTAATTGGTACATGTACTAATTAAATTACCACAACTTGCTTTGACATCAATGTAATGATTGAGGCTAGCTGTCCGAGGTAAGATGGCTACAACGTTGCTACGCTGGAGAATGATTGGTCTTATGAAAAATGCTCAGAGCCAATCAGAAAGGAGGGGCCGTCTAAGCATACCTGCCCCCAAAGTGCCAAAAAGAAACATGACAGCGCAAGGAGAGATGCCAGGAGTACACAGAGAGCGCACAGACCGAGACGGTGCGCGCGCAGAAAGGCACCGCGCGCGCGCAAAAAGACACCACGCGCGCGCAAAAGGGTGTCGCGCGCGCACGAAGTGGAGAATCAGCGCGCGATAACAGTTTTTATGCGCTCGGATTTTTGGCACTAATGTGACGCCATATCTTTCCTCTCAGATTCAGACAGGACTGAGCAGGTGATCAGAGGACCACTGTCTATTAAGGAGAACTTTTCATTCCCCAAACGGCATGATGGCCGAAGTTTTCATTATCATTATACCTACAGACAGCTAGTCAATGGGGAAAAAGTCAAGCGTAGCTGGCTGACTTATTCAAGAAGTAAAGATGCAGTCTATTGCTTTGGCTGCAAATTATTTTCCAAAAAGTCCTTAAAACTGGCAGCCGAGGGACAGCGGGATTGGGTCAACATAGGTGCACTGCTGAAACAGCATGAAAACAGTGAAGATCATTGTAGCAACATGGTGAAATGGAAGGAATTTGCCTTGCGTCTTTCAAAGGGGAAAACTATTGATGAATTTAACTTCAGTAGACTGCGCTCTCTTTGTACAAAGTAAACATTAAATATGAACAATTAACTAAAAATGTAAACTAGTAATTAAAGACTAATAAGTACAAGACTGATGAGACAAGATGACTCTTTTATTGTAAATACAAAGCTTTATCACTTGGACTGTTCAACCCCAGGCCACTCTTGTAGCTGAATGTTTTCTACATTTTAAGATTAGGAACCATATGTGGCACTCTGGACATCATTCGTTCATTCATTGGTATTATTTATGTTCTTAACTGGGCCACCCTCATATCTTTATAAATGACATGTCATTTGTAAAGACATGCCAGGCTGACAATAGGATAATGTAAACAACACTGCCAGAGCCGCAATGAGTTTATAGTAGGTGTGTGAATGATCAACAATCAATATTATTGGCAGAAATAGAGGGCCCCAAAATCAAATTTTGCTTAGGGCCCCATGGAGGCTTGGGCCGGCACTGAGTAGATGAGTGTTATGTGCATGAATATGTGTAAATAAATGAACACTGAAATTCAAGTATTTCTCTTATTTATATATATATATATATATATATATATATATATATATATATATATATATATATATATATATATATATATATATATATATATATATGTAATACTAGACTTGGTGAATTCTAGTTGTAAATATACTCCTCCCCTCTTAACCACGCCCCCGCCCACCCCCGACCACGCCCCCCACTCCCCACCTCCCGAAATCGTAGGTCTCAAGGTTGGCAAGTATGCCTTGGTCTTGTCTTGTGAGTTAGCACCTGTTGTATTCATATGACTTGCTAGCGTTACTGCTGCCTGGGATGAGATCGTAGCAGTTAAAAAATGCGACTTTCATTTATAATTATTGCATGTTGTGTGATTGTTCGGTTGGTGCATACACGCCACATCTTGTATACTTATCAATCTGGGACGGATCAGAGACATGATTGTTTTCCCCGTTTTCTTTTTCTGGTAAAATAACTGAATCATTAGTGATTTTGTCTTTACCAACAATGGCAGCTCTAAGGGTTAACTATGCAGAATGTAATTATTGCTGTTTACCAGCTTCACCATCTAGTTGCATGAATAATGAGTAGTTTTAAAAGCAGCTATGGGATATGTCCATCATAATTTTGTGGTTGTGTCATTAGCTGGGTGGCCATAGGTAATGCCTTTAACCATAAAAGATAGCTAATTAGGAGGCCACGTGCTCATCAAATACACTAGACTGAGTGGTCACGTCTGTGTTTGTCTGTGCTTGCAGCATATCCTTCTGCTCGCATTAGACTGGCACTCGTCATCATTTTGAAAAGTTAAGATCTGACCAGGACCATGGTTGCAATGCACACTACAACTCATTTGCACTGCCATGCAATGCAGTGAATGCATAAACATACCCAATAAATGTTAGCCTACCTACTGCATAATCCAATACAAAATGTATGAAAACAAAAAATGCATTTACAAAGATTTTTTTTTAATTCCCACCATGAGACAAATACCAATTTAGCGAAATGCTTATATTATGGTTGAAGTTTGCGGTAGTTTGTTATTGTTGGTCCAAAGCTTCAGCCATTAGAAAGTGTCCACAATGCATGCTGGCTTACTCTAAGAAGTCGTAATGTATCACCGCATCTAATGTATGGTGGATTTTTTTATAGGGAGCAATTTCCTTGAATATGAAATACTAGTATGGATAATGTATATTGGCATAGGGCAGGAGGAGGGGGCAGCTAATGCTTGAAAGCATGTCTACTTTTACTATGTTCCCGACAGTATATATGTTTCCTGCGTTATCACGTCTGTCCATTTTTCATCGGTCATTCTGCATAAGTGTACAGGTTACTGCGGCGGAAAGGAAAGAACGCTAATTCTCCATAATAATTTTACAGCGTGCGTAAAACTCTGCAGCCCCCTTCATTTGCACAGTCGTAAAACATTCCCACCGCTGTACTCCTCCTGTACTCAGGAGTGTGTGTTTTCCAATTAGCCTGCACTTCGCCTCCATTATGGTGGCTTTTTATTCTGAGAGGCCTTCAGCAGCCAGAATAACGTTAATGGATACACATGCAGGATTCAAAATCTGGATTACGATTAACTCCTTGTCACTCGAGAGAATGTACGGCAATCAATGTAGCTGTTGACATGACTGTAGAACCGATCAATTTGGGTCATTTACATCCGTTCTTTATGTAATCTTGTTCAAAACTGTGAATACCTTCATCCATTTCCCATTTATCCTGTTCAGGATTGAAGGTGTTCTGGATCCAAGATAACTTTGAGCAAAAGGGCTGGTCCCGTGTCAGTCATTATATTCATATTCATACTTCGAAATGACTCAAGATTATGTTCTATCGAGCACGGTAAAGGTTTACTGGTTTGAGCTGAAATTATGTATAATTACGAGCGCTGTCAAAGTTAACACGATAATAACGCGTTAACTATATATTTTTTTTAACGGGCTATTAACGCACACGTGTCTTTTTGACCCTCGGGCGGTGCCGTAGAGGGGGCACGTGTGCCGTACCAGAATATAATGAAGCATATGTAGCACTTGGCTTCACGGCGGGATACAAGGAAAAACGGGTGTGCTGGTTCCTTTAATGTTAATAAGCTTACAATGTTATGTAGAGGTATAGTTAGACATTTTTTTTAGACAAATTATACTATTCATAGTCACGGTGGAGAGTGAAAGGGGGTGCAAAATATTTTTTTCTCTCTTGGGCAGGGGTGCCCACACTTTTCAGCAGGCGAGCTACTTTTTAAATGACCGAGTCGAAGGGATCTACCTCATTCATATATATAATTTATATTTATTTATTTATGAAAGAGACGTTTTTGTTAACAAGTTGAAAGGTGTTTAATGATAATACAAGCATGTTTAACACATATAGATTCCTTTCTTTCCTGAAGACAAGAATATAAGTTGGTGTATTACCTGATTCTGCTGACTTGCACTGATTGGAATCAGACAGTAGTGTTGACAACGTCCACATTTTTTTAATGGAGGAGAAAGAAAGTCCTCCTTTCTGTCCAATACCACATGAAAGTGGTTGCTTTTTGGCATCTTATTTGTCCAGCTTCCATATTCCTTTTCATACACTTTACAAGAAATACATTGGCGGCAAACTCCGTGGCTTGTGAGCTTGTGCACGCCAGCTTTCCGAGACTCTTATTTTGTTAGCGCAGGCAGGATAGAGCAGCGCTTTTATTGTGAAGACAGGAACTATGTGGTCAGTCTTTAGGCTTTTGACAGGAGGTATGGTTGAAATAAAAAGTGTTTCTCGCCTCCCCGACGGTCTTTTTTTCCTTCACACTGAGCTCGCAGCAGCCAGCGTCATCTCACAAGACCCTCGGGTGCCGTGAATGTCAATCAAGTGACGAAAGTGACGTCATAGTGAAAGATTTCTGATCGCTAATTTTTAGGACTATTTTTTCAATGCACACACCCTCCGCGATCGACCGGTAGCTCGTGATCGATGTAATGGGTACCCCTGCGAGGGGGTCGTAACAGAAAATATTTGAGAAGCACTGTTGTAAACAAACATAGTATTGGTCTGAGAATTCTTCACTGTTTCATGAGGAAGACATCTTGTGTTGCTATTTGCTCTAAATCAGTGGTTCTTAACCTTGTTGGAGGTACCAAACCCCACGAGTTTCATATGTGCATTCACCGAACCCTTCTTTAGTGAAAAATAAAATGTTTTTTTTTCAAATTTAAGACAAAGTTATATGTTTTTGGTAACACTTTAGTATGGGGAACATATTCTAGTTAACAAAGACCTAATTTAGAGTTTTTTGGACACTAGGGGAACATATTCTAAGTAACAAAGACTTAATTTATAGTTATTTGGTTAGGGTTAGGGTTAGGGTCAGGGTTAGCGGGTTAGGCTTATAATGAGGCCATGCCAAATAAGGCATTATAAAGTACTTAATAATGACTAGTTAACAGCCAAAATGTTACTAATTTGCATGTTAATAAGCAACTAATTAATGGTGAATATGTCCCCCATACTAAAGTGTTACCATGTTTCTTTCTGGTGCACAAAATGAACCGTACATGAACATCACCTTGTTCAAAGAACAAAACCAACACAGTGCATAAACTCACAACAAATTACACACCTGCAAATCAGTGTGACTTCTGCTGTTGCCGTATCCATAATACGCCGGTAGGGAGAAGTTTTTATTTACACGATGAGTAGGGTGTGTTTTGACCTCCACCGAACCCCTGAGCCCGACTCACCGAACCCCTAGAGTTTGATAGAACCCTGGTTAAGAACCCCTGCTCGAAATGTTCTGCAAACATTCTGTGAGGATGGGAAAAAACATCAAGATTCAATACATCACACCTTATCACCCACCTGAGAAGCCAGCATCCCTACGACAGTGTTTTGTGAGCCTATTTAGATGCCTGATCTGCTAAAGAAGTTGCCCTAAAGCCAGACACAAAGAAAGGTGTGCACAAACCGCAGTTACATTTTTTAAAGTATAGCTACAAATAAGGTTTTGGTACCGGTCTTGGGAAACAGGAAGTTATCTGTATCGGTATCCGCTTGAAAAAATGTGTCATGCACTCTTATTATCTAGTCAGAGTATACATTGAGAAAGAAGACCTGTAAGATACAGGATGTCAATGTGTTAATGGGCCGCTTGTGCCTGTGTATGGATACGCTCCACTGAACCATACTGCATGTACAGTGAGGTCTTTTCACTACCTATCTGTATCTCCTGTCATCATCCTCTCATTCTTCCCCTTCCTACCTCTCACACTCTTTGATCCTATTCTCATAGAAAATGTATAGTGCATGTACTGTGTGTGCTATCAAACAACACCCACCTGCATGAGCCAGATGACAGCCAGCTCATAAACAATGTGTGGGTAAATTAACTTTGCATCTTTGCATTTATATACTGTAAATATGAAAGTATACTCTTCGCAATGTCTACTTGGATTTGCATTGGCAGATGACCTGTCTTTTTGAATACTTTTGCATTTGCGAATAGATGCTTTGTCCAGCACATGTGTGTTTCTGTGACTTACTGCCAGCCAGCACATGTTGGGTGGGGTTGGACTGTCAGTGGGATCAGTGGGATCTGTAAAGCGAAGCAATCACAAACACTTAAATTTGCAAATGGCATTGATGTCCTGTGTTAAGCAGTCTGTGTTGACTGATGAGCCTGTTAACCCTGGCTGAAACAACTCCAGCGCAGGGGATTAGACGTGCACGCTGGCCTTGCCGGCTCCTATCCCATTTTGCATTGGAATTGTGCATATTTAATCTACATTGTGTGGCAAGGAGCAAAGAAACCCCCAGCCCCACATCCCACCTCATTCTCTTCTTTCCAGTTTCTCATTATTGATGTGTAACAGCACCCTCAGCCTGTGGGCCTTAATTCAGCAGCCCCAAATCTTAATCTAAACCTCAATTTCTGCCCCCAACTTTACCTGACGGCAATCTACAACTGAAAGAAACCAATTTTTCCTGCTTTCTTTTCAAGATTTCTCTTCTCTCTGATACATCTACGAGTGTGTTTGCTGTATGCAAAATATTCAAAGTATCTCACAAAAGTGACTACACCTCCCTCACATGTCATCAATCATTTTATAACACTATATCTTCTCAAGGGACAATACCGAAATAAAACTTGAATGTACTTCAGAGTAGCCATTGTACAGCCATACTTGCCAACCCTCCCGAATTTTCCGGGAGACTCCCGAATTTTAGTGCCTCTCCCGAAAATCTCCCGGAACAACCATTCTCCCGAATTTCTCCCGATTTCCAGCCATATATATATATATATATATATATATATATATATATATATATATATATATATATATACACATATATATATATATATATACACACACATATATATATATATATACACATATATATATATACATACATTGATATATACAGTATATAATTTATATTTATTTATTTTGCCGTTTTTGTTTACATGTTAAAGGTGTTTTAATGAATATACAAGCATGTTTAACACATATAGATTCCTTTCTTTCATGAAAACAAGAATATAAGTTAGTGTATTACCTGATTCTGATGACTTGTATTGATTGGAACCAGACAGTAGTGATGATAACGTCCACGTTTTCAAATGGAGGAGAAAAAAAGTTCCTCCTTTCTGTCTAATACCACATGAAAGTGGTTGGTTTTTGGCTTCTTATTCGTCCAGCTTCCATATTCGTTTTTATACACTTTACAAGAAATACATTGGCGGCAAACTCCGTAGCTTGCTAGCTTGCTAGCTTGTTTGAGCTGGCTTTCAGAGACTCTTATTTTGAAAGCGCAGGCGCGATGGAGCGGCACTTTTATTGTGAAGACAGGAACTGTGCAGTCAGTCTTTAGGCTTTTGACGGGATGTACGGTTGAAATAAAAAAGGGTATTTTTTCCTTCACACTTTTGATTGATTGATTGGAACTTTTATTAGTAGATTGCACAGTACAGTACATATCCCGTACAATTGACCACTAAATGGTAACACCCGAATAAGTTTTTCAACTTGTTTAAGTCAGGTCATGTGACCACCTGGCTCTGTTTGATTGGTCCAACGTCACCAGTGACTGCATCTGATTGGTGGAACGGAGTGAACGTTACCAGTGACTGTATTTGGTGAAACGCAGGCACTATGAAGGTCTGTCTGACAAACCAAAACAAACAAAGCGTGCATTAACAGATCGATCAAAATTAGTAGCGAGTAGCGAGCTGAATGTAGATAAAAGTAGCGGAGTAAAAGTAGCGTTTCTTCTCTATAAATATACTCAAGTAAAAGTAAAAGTATGTTGCATTAAAACTACTCTTAGAAGTACAATTTATCCCAAAAGTTACTCAAGTAGATGTAACGGAGTAAATGTAGCGCGTTACTACCCACCTCTGTGGTTTACGTTGTATTGCGCACCCTGACAGCAAGTGTGGGAGTCTTTTTTTTATTTTTTTTATTTTTTTTATAAACCTTTATTTATACATTTCAAAATGTACAAAGCAGTTGAAAATAATAATCAAAGTAAATACAAAAACAGTACAAAGCATCGCAGGGGGTTGTGAATTCAAAGTAACTAAAATAGAATACAAAATACATATATACAATAAACAAAGTGCAAAGCCATAGGCTCACTCAATTTCAGTAAATAACTTAAATTTGGAAAACAGCATCATCGTTTTCACAGCTTTTTGGTTGTTAAAGGTAGAAAGTGTTTTAATGTAGAGTTCTAAATATTTCTTAAAGGCACAATAAACTGATCGGGTATTGAGAAACTTACATTTATGAATATAAAACTTAGCCAATAGTATAATGATGTTGCAAAGGTAAAATTCCTTTTAAAAAATGTTTTCATACAGTGTAAATCCAAATAGCACATCTTTAATGCAAGTGTGGGAGTCGGTTCCATACTTGCCAACCTTGAGACCTCCGATTTCGGGAGGTGGGGGTGGGGGCGTGGTCGGGGGCGTGGCTAAGAGGGGAGGAGTATATTTACAGCTAGAATTCACCAAGTAAGGTATTTTATATATATATATATATATATATATATAAGAAATATTTGACTTTCAGTGAATTCTAGCTATATATATATTTATTTTATAATATGTATATATATATATATATATATATATAAATAAAAAAAATACTTGAATTTCAGTGTTCATTTATTTACACATATACACACACATAACACTCATCTACTCATTGTTGAGTTAAGGGTTGAATTGTCCATCTTTCTTCTATTCTCTGTCACTATTTTTCTAACCATGCTGAACACCCTTTCGCAGGTACCCAGAAAGGTGGCGAGTACCACCAAAAAAACTGAATCTCTGAAGACAGTATAAAAATCTGTGTTAAAGGTGTACAAAAACTGTTTGTATAATAAGCATGTTATTGTTTACAAATGAGGGTTAAGAGTTCAGTACTAAAAAAAAAAAAAAAGAATGGCTTAAGTACAGTTTTTTAATTGAGCTGCTGCATTTTTTGGTTGGGTTGTTTATTTCTTTTGAGTAACTTCTCCATTTCTAAAAGGGGAGGAATGTAATAGAGTGATCTATGTTTGTCTGTTGCCATCTCCTGGTGAATTTTGGCTATAGCGTACTGGGGTTACTTTTTGGTTGGCCAACGATTTACGTGGTGTTGCGCACCTGACGTCAAGTGTGTGAGTCTGTTCTGAAGTCTACAGTAAAGAGACGTACTTCATCACCTCGCCTGGTTATTGCCTCCAACTCAATATATTACAACAACATTGCTGTTTACAGCAGACGAACTGCTTTACGGTAGAATAAAACATGACTGCTGTTGTTGTGTGTTGTTACCGCGCTAGGAGGACGTTAATGAAACTGCCTAACAATAAACCCACATAAAAAACCAAGAACTCGCCCTCTATCATTCTACAGTTATAACGTGTTTGGGCAGGCATGCTGTTTATATTGTGGGAGAGCGGACGTGAATACAGGCCGTTGACACGTCACTCAGGTCCGCATGGAGCTGGAGGGGGCGTGGCTTCCAGTTCCGCCTGAATTTCGGGAGATTTTCGGGAGAAAATTTGTCCCGGGAGGTTTTCGGGAGAGGCGCTGAATTTCGGGAGTCTCCCGGAAAATCCAGGAGGGTTGGCAAGTATGGTCGGTTCTGAAGTATGAAGTAAAGAGACGTAACTTCGTCACCTCACCTGGTTATTGACTCCAACCCAGAATATTACACTGCACATACCTATGCTCCTTCAAAGGCTGTGCTACTGGCTGCAAAGCATTGCACTTTCAAATACAACAATGTGTAGAGAGGAGTGTTATGTGTGTATATGTGTAAATAAATGGACACTGAAATTCAAGTATTTATTTTTATTTAAATGTGTATATATATATATATATATATATATATATATATATATATATATATATATATATATATATATACATATATATATAATAAAATACACATATATATATATATATATATATATATATATATATATATATATATATATATATATATATATATATAGCTAGAATTCACTGAAAGTCAAGTATTTATTTTATATATATATATATATATATATATATATATATATATATATATATATATATATGGGCAGCACGGTGGAAGAGGGGTTAGTGCATCTGCCTCACAATACAAAGATCCTGAGTAGTCTTGGGTTCAATCCCGGGCTCGGGATCTTTCTGTGTGGAGTTTGCATGTTCTCCCCGTGACTGCGTGGGTTCCCTTCGGGTACTCCGGCTTCCTCCCACCTCCAAAGACATGCACCTGGGGATAAGTTGATTGGCAACACTAAAGAATTGACCCTAGTGTGTGGATGTGAGTGTGAATGTTGTCTGTCTATCTGTGTTGGCCCTGCGATGAGGTGGCGACTTGTCCAGGGTGTACCCCGCCTTCCGCCCGATTGTAGCTGAGATAGGCTCCAGCGCCCCCCGCTACCCCAAAGGGAATAAGCGGTAGAAAATGGATGGATATATATATATAAGAAATACTTAAATTTCAGTGAATTCTAGCTATAAATATACTCCTCCCCCCTTAAACCCTCCCCCCAATCTCCCGAATTTGGAGTTCTCAAGGTTGGCAAGAATGTGTACAGCTTGTACAGCAGTGTAGATGTATTATTTTCATAACACGACTCAACACATAGCCACCACAAGGAGGTGGTAGCATAAGTTCTGCCAGCAATGGAAAGCTATGGTTCGTTGAGGAGAAACATAAATCCCAACATATACTGTGATGTAGGAATGTGACGGGATATAAAGTAGTCTAACATGATAACAAGCCCAAACACACTTCTAAGATGACAAACGCCTTGTTTAGCAAACTGAAGGTGACAGAGCGCAAGGTGTCTCACCTACACCAGTTCCTCCAGTGATGTTATCATAGAGGGGTGCAAGAGAAGCCCAGTATCAACCTGTGGAACTGTTGTACACTGACTCCTAAAGCCCTATTTACACTATGCCGGAAAAGGTTATCCAGGGTCAATCTCACCTAACTGTATCCGTGTCCACACACAACAATGCCACCGTTTAAGACCCCCACACCCCTCCGTCCGCCGGCGCAACGTGACCTAGTACGCATGCGCAGAGAAAAAATCAGCTCCAAGCTCTCCAGTAGATGACTTTACTTCACCGTAAAGTTATTTAAAAGAGCTATATTGTAAATAGTTTGCTGTACATTTTACATTTGTTTGCTGTGTTTTGTGTGCAAGTTTTTAAATTAAAATGTATCTTCTTTGAACAATATCCAGTGTTGTGGTATTTCAAGTAACTAGAATCCAGTGTGCTGTGGGGCTCTATTGTAGTGAGCCATCATACATTAATCAAATCTTTAATCGACATGAGAAAGTACACAATGCGATAAAGAACATTTTGCAACAATTACAACAAATAATCTAGGGATCTAAATATCTGGTCAGGACACTCCTCACTCTTTTGCCTTCATTTTCCATTTTTGCAATCCAGCCTGTGCTTGGAGGCTGAAAATGGTGGTCGTACTCCAAAGCGGCAGCCACGGACTGCTCGTTAAGTGGCTCCTTCATGGCTTCACAGTAGTTATGGAGTATAAAACAAGCATACACAACGAATGGTAGGTCAGTCTAGTTAATGTCAATGGGGCGGCGCAGTGAACCAAAGCGCGCCTTCAGTCGTCCAAACGCACACTTGATGACCATGCGGGTCTTGCACAGAGAATACCCAAAGTATTGTTATTGTGGGTTGACTCCGCCGATGTGGCGTCAGGGGATAAGCTGGGTCACCCAAAAGAAAAACATGGACCGGATCTTCATCTTCCAACAGTTGTTTGGGACACGAGGGGATGGTTCCATCTTTCAGCTGTACGCTAATGGCGAAGTTAGCGAAGATGCGGGCATCATTCCCCCCTTCCTGGCCATTTCACAGTCACATCCATGAAGCAATATTTGTAGTCACACACTGCTTGTATCACATCCACGGGCAGAAGGGACAAAGTTTTTTGGTAAGTAGAATCACAGCTGACCCTGACATGAAAGTTCTCTTGTCGTCTGAGATGTGTTGTATCCCAAATAGCTGCAATCGCGGGTTTCCTTCACTTAAGGTATTCATGTGTCCACAAGCGTCTGTACATGTAGAAGAAGGAGAAACACGGGCATGTCTGGATGACTTGCCTCCATCTTTCCAGTAGTTAGCTCTGGTTGTTATGAAGCTGGTGCGTTCTTTCTCACGTCACTTCCTGTGTGGGGCGCGGTCTTTCTGACTTCACTTCCTCGCCGAACTCAGTTTGTAAACAATCAATGAGTCTATACAAAGCTAAGAGCCGGATAATCAAGAAATACGCGGCGCACTGTGTAAAAATTTGTCCGAGGAGAGTTAACTTAAACGATGGTTTAGTGTGGCTGAAACGGGGCTTAGGCTAAATAATTGTTTCTTTAAAGGCCTACGGATACCCACTACTACCGACCACGCAGTCTGATAGTTTATGATGAAATCTTAACGTTGCAACACATGCCAATACGGCCGGGTTAGTTTACTAAAGTGCAATTTTAAATTTTGCGCGAAATATCCTGCTGAAAACGTCTCGGTATGATGACGTCAGCGCGTGACGTCACGGATTGTGGAGGACATTTTGGGACAGCATGGTGGCCAGCTATTAAGTCGTCTGTTTTCATCGCAAAATTCCACAGTATTCTGGACATCTGTGTTGGTGAATCTTTTGCAATTTGTTCAATGAACAATGGAGACCGCAAAGAAGAAAGCTGTAGGTGGGAAGCGGTGTATTGCGGGCGACTTTAGCAACACAAACACAGCCGGTGTTTCATTGTTTACATTCCCGAAAGATGACAGTCAATCTTTACCATTGGCCTGTGGAGAACTGGGACAACAGAGACTCTTACCAGGAGGACTTTGAGTTGGATATGCAGACACGGTACCGTGAGTACGCTTCCAAACATTTGATCGCTTGCCCGTACGTGCGTGCCGCTATGTGCATGTCACGTAAATAATTCAATGTATACACCCTGATGATTATCTTGTGTGATGACTGTATTATGATGATAGTTTATATGATAGTATATATCTGTATCATGAATCAATTTAAGTGGACCCTGACTTAAACAAGTTGAAAAACTTATTCGGGTGTTACCATTTAGTGGTCAATTGTATGGAATATGTACTTCACTGTGCAGCCTACTAATAAAAGTCTCAAAAAGTCTCACGTATGTAACTTTGGGGACTTTGGGGAAATATATGTGCTGTATGAACTTTGGGGAGGTGAACGGTACTTTGGGCTGTGGGATTGAGTGTGTTGTGCAGGTGTTTGAGTTGTATTGGCGGGTTATATGGACGAAAGGGGGGAGGTGTTTGTTATGCGGTATTAATTTGTGGCATATTAAATATAAGCCTGGTTGTGTTGTGGCTAATAGAGTCTTGTGTTTATTTACTGTTTTAGTCATTCCCAGCTGAATATCAGGTCCCACCCGCCTCTCACAGCATCTTCCCTATCTGAATCGCTCCCACTGCCCTCTAGTCCTTCACTCTCACTTTCCTCATCCACAAATCTTTCATCCTCGCTCAAATTAATAGGGAAATCGTCGCTTTCTCGGTCCGAATCGCTCTCGCTGCTGGTGGCCATGATTGTAAACAATGTGCGGATGTGAGGAGCTCCACAACCTGTGACGTCACGCGACTCGTCTGCTACTTCCGGTAGAGGCAGGGCTTTTTTATCAGCGACCAAAAGTTGCGAACTTTATCGTCGATGTTCTCTACTAAATCCTTTCAGCAAAAATATGGCAATATCGCGAAATGATCAAGTATGACACATAGAATGGACCTGCTATCCCCATTTAAATAAGAAAATCGCATTTCAGTAGGCCTTTAAGGGGTTATCCGGCTTAGTGTAGACATGGCCTAAGTTATATCCATGGTTCTCTATTTGGTTGTTTGAAAAGGTATAATACCGTGGTTGCTGAAATTTAAGGGCTGAACTCACTGTTCAGTGCCCGACAGTCAATATTGTTGTGTCCTCAAGTGGACTTGCTGTTGCTTTTTGTTCAAGTGTTTTTTACTGTTAAAATATTTGTCTGTTCTTAATTGGTACAACAAGAGCTCTGTATCCATCTCATTCCACTCTACTATCCCTTTGATCAACACTTCTTTCTTTTCCTTTTTAATTACCTCTTTCTTCCTTCCCCTCTTTTCCCTCTTCATTCTCAGACATGGTATCAGTAGCGCGAAGTGAACAGTGCTTCAAGACGGACCCCGTGCTGTGTGCGTAATTTCTTGTTTGTACATATTTCTAGACATCTTTTGCCACTGCACGGGAGGGGGAGATATGCAGAGAGGTTGAAGACGACAAGAGCAATTGGAAAAAATGGAAAGACACAAGGGGAGGGCCGGGAGGGTTGGGGGCATACGAGAAAAAACAGGATGATAACAAAAGCAGCTCAGATTTCACAGACGCGTATTTCATCAATCATGTGAATAAGTCGAAGTGATTATGCATGGCGGTGGCAGGCCAAGAGGAGTGGTGGTGGGTGATTACCATACACCATAAAGGCTGCTTTCTTATCTCACACACACTGATTAGTTTCTGTCAGCCGATAGCCTCTCACTCTTCCCTCCTTCATGTACACACACACACACGTATAAATGCATAGAAACACATGCCAACACACTACTTTATAATGCATTAATTTTGTTTTTTATTATACCTTGCAAAGTGGCAGAGGGCTGGTCTCATGAGCAGGAGTAGCATTGTAAAAATGTTCATCATTCAAATGTTGTTGTTTTTTTTCCAACTTTAGACACCTTGACACTCCTGCTATTCTACTTAAGACAATTAGTATGGAGCCGCAAAACATAACACAGTTGATAGAATATTATAGCATATATCCCGGTACACTTAAATTTACACATTTATCTAGACCTCCATTTTACTTCTTAAGGAAAAACACAAACTTCCATCTCAAGCCTTGTGTTGCTTTGGAGATTTGGGATACCTGAAAGAAGGAGGACTCTAAATGTAACCCCGAGTTTAAGCGGTTTTCCCATCGTTAAAGAAATAATTGTGCGTAGGTTAAAGTCTCAAAAAGGAGGAACTAGCATCAGATGTAATATTTATAATTATAATGTAACTATAATTAGTTAAACATCCTTTTGCTAAAATTTCTGTCATCAATGGATAGAACAACCCAAGCTTCACCCTCTTCATCACTTCCCTTTTTTGGACTGGCCCCTGCCTTCAAGAACACTTTTTGGCACATGGACTCATTGACCCATTGCACTTGTCTGCACTTTTGCTATAAAGAAAGTGAGGAGATCTTCATCAGGGCTCACTTTTGCAGAAGCTCGCTCTTGCAAAGGCACCCGCTCGTGGTGTAAATCTTTTTTGATATTGACCAAGTGACAAATGCTTTTTTTTTTCCGGCAAAGGAATCTTTCCATGCAGAATTAAATTTTTTTGTTTTCTTTTTTGGGATGTACTCATGGTTAGCTTAAGACAGGAGTTGCCCACTCAATAAGCCACACACACACACACACACACACACACACACACGCACTTCCTGGCTCTTCCTCTCTTTTCCTTGCCAGTCAGGACACATTCACAGCCTTGCAGACATTTAGAAAATGCGCTTTTCGCCTACTCCGAAATGTGGCCATATTTTCAGAATACTGAGGACCCAGGAGGTTCCGACTTTTCCCGTCGCTATATTTCTTATTTCATATATTACTGAGAACAAGCATCCTCTGCAATGGACATTTGATTCGTGTCTCTTCATTTTATCAGCGTTTATGTCATCATCTGTGGCCCGGATCATGTTTTGTTATTTTATGTTAGTTTTTGGACTCCCTCAGTTCCTGTTTTGTGCACCCTTGAGTTTGTTTTGGTTTCCATGGTTGCTTATTGTTTTCACCTGTCTCCGATTGGTGTTCGGGACGCTCACCTGTTTCCCGAGCACTAATCAGAGGCATTATTTAAGCCTGCTTTTGCCGGTCAGTCGGCCTGGCTTCTTTTTTTGCTTCATGCTACAGTTACGTGAGTATTCTTTGTCTCTAGTCTATGCTAAGTGTTAACCTTAGCGTCCAGTGCGATCGGCACGTTTTTTGTTTTCTGTTTTTGGTACTCGTTTGATTTTCGCCAATAAATCATGTTCCTACCTGCACGTCCTGTCCAGAGTGGTCCGTCTGCATCCCGGGGGAACGAACCTTGCAGGAAGCTGCGACCCCCCACACGTAACAGTTACTAAATTCGAAAAAAAAGCCCTGTCTATACAACAGGAGCGCTCCGCTGGTTTTAAAGGCCTACTGAAACCCACTACTACCGACCACGCAGTCTGATAGTTTGTATACCGTATTTTCCGCATCATAAGGCGCCCTGGGTTATAAGCCGCGCCTTCAATGAACGGCATATTTCAAAACTTTGTCCACCTATAAGCCGCCCCGTGTTGTAAGCCGCATCTAACTGCGCTACAGGAATGTCAAAAAAACAGTCAGATAGGTCAGTCAAACTTTAATAATATATTAAAACCAGCGTGATGTGGGCGCGCATGGAATCGTATATCAACATGGACAGAGCTGCGTGAAAAAAGCCACCCGGCCTCTTCGCGTAAACTTAAGCTTACCTTAACCACTCGCTCATCTTTTCTTCATCCATCCCTTCGAGTTAGCTTTTATGATGACGCCGGCTGGAAAGGTCTCTTTTGGCAAGGTCTTCCTTTTGAATATCACCATGGGTGGAAGTTTCTGGCCATTAGCATGGCAAGCTAGAACCACAGTGAAGGATGACTTCTCATTCCCTGTGGTGCGAATATTCACCGTACGTGCTCCCGTTGTATCCACAGTGCGGTTCACAGGAATATCAGTTGCTGTGAAATAGTAATCCGTGTGCGGATGGAGAGATTGCGTCTTTTCATGAACCGGATCCCTGTCGCTTAGTAGGAGCCATTTTGTGGTCTTTACAGATGTAAACACACAAAGGAAATGAAACGTACGGTAATATCCGCGCGCTTTTTCTTCTTCTACGCGGGCGGGTGGTTGCTTACAGTAGAAGAAGAAGCGCTTCCTGTTCTATGGGGGCGGGTGCTTACCTTGGCGGTTGCTTGCGTAGAAGAAGAAGCGCTTCCTGTTCTACTGGGAAAAAAGATGGCGGCTGTTTACCGAAGTTGCGAGACCGAAACTTTATGAAAATGAATCTTAATATTAATCCATATATAAAGCGCACCGGGTTATAAGGCGCACTGTCAGCTTTTGAGAAAATTTGTGTTTTTTAGGTGCGCCTTATAGTGCGGAAAATACGGTATCAATGATGAAATCTTAACATTGCAACACATGCCAATACAGCCGGGTTAGCTTACTAAAGTGCAATTTTAAATTTCGCGCGACATATCCTGCTGAAAACGTCTCGGTATGATGACGTCAGCGCGTGACGTCACGGATTGTGGAGGACATTTTGAGACAGCATGATGGCCAGCTATTAAGTCGTCTGTTTTCATCGCAAAATTCCACAGTATTTTGGACATCTGTGTTGGTGAATCTTTTGCAATTTGTTCAATGAACAATGGAGACAGCAAAGAAGAAAGCTGTAGGTGGGAAGCGGTGTATTGCGGCTGACTTCAGCAGCACAAACACGGCCGGTGTTTCATTGTTTACATTCCCGAAAGATGACAGTCAATCTTTACCATTGGCCTGAGGAGAACTGGGACAACAGAGACTCTTACAGGAGGACTTTGAGTTGGATACGCAGCCATGGTACCGTGAGTACACATGCAGCTGCGGCTTCCAAACATTTGATCGCTTGCCCGTACGTGCGTGCCGCTATGTGCATGTCACGTACGTAACTTTGGGGACTTTAGTCTGAATCTGAGCTAATGTCGCTATACTTTGCTGTTCTATCCGCCATGTTTGTTTGTATTGGCATCACTGTGTGACGTCCCCGGAAAATGGACGGGTGTATATAACGATGGTTAAAATCAGGCACTTTGAAGCTTTTTTTAGGGATATTGCGTGATGGGTAAAATTTTGAAAAAAACTTCGAAAAATAAAATAAGCCACTGGGAACTGATTTTTAATGGTTTTAACCCTTCTGAAATTGTGATAATGTTCCACTTTAAATAAGAAAATCGCATTTCAGTAGGCCTTTAAGGGCTTACTGCCAAAAAGCTATAGTCAAAGATCCTCTAAATGACAATGCTCTAGTGTTTTTAGGACTCTGCTGAAATGATTTACTGTAAGTCTCTTCCATTTTTTTGAACAGAACTTGTGTGCCATACTGGTGTCATTCCTGGCCCATATTAGGCCGCCAGTAGAATAGCCCTGCTATAGACAGCTAGTCACCACCTTCAAGAAAGTCATGCAAAACTAAATCAATGGGTGGGAAAGTGTTAACCAAATAGAAGTTAAGGTTCATTGACTCTTAATCACCTACTTGAACCAAAAGTGTCATTGTTTTGGTACTCTAGGTCAATTTCCAGTAAAGCAAGCCTCAACATGAGAGTAAAAATCAATAGAAGGAGGTGAGGCTGGTAAAAAAAAATAGCTTAGTATGAAAGGCCTCTTTGTGTCTCGAGAAAGGAATTAGAAATTACTCGTTTCTTTTTCAATCCCCCACTTTTATTCTTGCTTAAATGTTGAACGTCAACTTATTTGATAAGCAGACTCGAGCTGCATGGCGCTGTCTTGAGTGGTGGCTGCTTGCAAGAAGTGTGCATGGGACGCATTAGGGCCTCCTGACAGGGGCCCGGCTGAAATAAGTGAAATTAATGGAGCTCCTTTCATGTCGGACAAGGCCGCGGCACCCCTTTCACGCAGCGTACAGTCGCCGAAAAGTCAATACTTTTTTATTACTCCTCGCTTGCCCTACATTCTCTGCTACAAGTGCTCTGCTCACTAATAGGTTTCAGTTTGCCCAGAAGGAGAGAGAGAAAAGGCGAGAGAAAGGGAGAGGAGTTCATCCCAAAGAACACTGAAACAAATAAATCAATCTAAAATATTGAGCAGCATCATGACGAGGAGGTAGGCGTGTGGGACAGTTGAGCAAGACAAAAAGAGGAACGAGGGTAAATGGTTGGTTGGAGCACACCTGTTCCCAGGGGAGCATAATAATATCTGGGAGCCCGTTAATGGGGAGGAGTGGTTTAAGTGGTCTGGGGGCCCTGGCCAGTTTACCCCTAGGGGGTTTTCTCCAGCAGCTATTTATATTTCCTGGAAAAGTATTTGATATATATGTGTACTGTATGCAGTGTTGGGCAAATTACTTCCAGCATTACTAGTTACTCTTATTGTAATGTTTTATATTACAAGTTACTCTTATTTGAAAGTACTGTATTAGTATTAGCATAATACTAATACAGTACTGTCTCTTGACTAATTGTTATGGTCATGTTATGATTTTGTTTTCTACATATAAAGTCCTTCCTTGTGGTCTGCATAATATATAATGTTGGTTATTTGGTCAAAATGTTCCTAAAATTATGTTTTACAGACTCTTTTCAAGCTGTTTTCTGACCGTCGATACAGGATGCACCGTTTTGTGGGCGGTCTTATTTACGTGGCTCAACTCCGACTGCCTCTGCTCCCCGACATCTTTGTTGTAGTTTTTAGTGCTTCCATAGTGAGTCTACTGACAGATCAAGTTTGAACTATACACTACTTTACGTTTGAAATGGCAGCAGCTGAGGATGCAGGTGCATGTACGAGCCCCACAACAATAGGATTGCGAAAAATAAGTATCTTTCTGACCACAGCGTCTGATTACAATGGGGGATCCAAGCAAAGCCATTTAGATACATTTAGGGCTGCAACAACTAATCGATTAAACCGATCAAAATCGATTATAAAAATAGTTGGTGATTAATTTAGTCATCGATTCGTTGGATCTATGCTATGCGCATGTGCAGAGGCTACAACATTTACAAACAGCTGAGAAACAATAATCAAAATAATAGGGGTGTAACGGTACGTGTATTTGTATCGAACCGCTTTATGATCTAACAGTTTGTTTTTTTCTTTAAAAGGCATGTTACATGCTAAAAGTGTGCTTTTGGGGGGCAGCAAGCATGGTTTAAATGATTTCAATTCATTTCAATGAGAGACTTTGTTTTGAGTTAAGAGCTCTGTCACATTAAGCTTGTAGGATGAGGTACTACTGTAGCAAATGACACAACCTCAGTATTAATTCAGTGTAATTATTCACGACATGACCAATGTTCCCTCTAATTGTTCATGTGTGTGAGCAAACACAAAAACTCCCTGAGCATTCAGTGAAGCACATGTGAGCAACATCACACGTGGCAATACCAGCAGCACACCTGTCTCAAACCAATCTTTTATAATAACACTCAAATGAGAGGAGTCATTTTCATGAGATTATTTTGTAATATTAGTGATTTGGCCCACTTGTAATGAAATTAAAAGAAATCTTGTTTTTCATAAGCTATGGATTAGTATTGTACAATATGTCTGGGTGGGGGTCCTGCTTTGGAAATCATTTGTACCCCTTTCAGAGATCACATTTAGTTCCCCTTAAACATCCTCATGTTGCACAATGAAATGTAAGCATAGGATGAAGTGTGCATTCCTGTAACTTTCTCTAGTAACAGCATTCCATGATTAATTTAAATAAATTAACATTAATAATAAATGACCGTAGAATAAGCACACGTATGACTGAGGAGTCATAGTGTAACTTTGTGTGGTGTTTGAGTTGTCCGACTTTTTGTGTGGCCATAAACGCACCAGTGGCATAGTGCTATGCGTGTTGGTGACAGATGACAAGTTGGTTTTGGCCTGGTTTGTATGGCAGAAAATGACTAGTTTTTTTAGATAGAAGTATTTTACTCATGTTTTTGGTGTGGTTATGGCCGAATATAAACAGTTTTGCTCAATAAAGTGATCGATATAATTCCTGTCCTCGAAGCATCTCGATAGACGTTACAATAATTGAACGGTGTTCAATTGAACGGTGTTGACGAACACCGTAAGGGCCGCTTGTTGTCACTGTCACTCAGAGTTGCATTGCCAAATTACACAGAATAAATGTGTTTATTTTGTTTAGAATTCAGATGGGATTTGATTTGGTGCGTGGCATATATTTGCTGTGCGCAGAGGAAGCTTGAGCAGTGCGCAATTGCGCAGGCGCGCACCTTAGAGGGAACGTTGGACATGACCATAACAAACACAGTGCCAATCAAAACTGAGCATTATCTTTATAAAAACAGAATTTTTCTGAACACCTCTTGTACGTTTGCAAGGTTTCACTTTTTTGTACGTTTATTTCATTTGTACTGACAATTTTTTAAGGCAAACTATAGGTTGCGGGTCCAACATGCCAAAACTGTTCATGGTCAGCTTAATGTACCGTATTTTTCGGACTATAAGTCGACGTTTTTTTCATAGTTTGGCCGTGGGTGCGACGTATACTCCGGAGCGACTTATGTGTGAAATTATTAACATATTACCGTAAAATATCAAATAATATTATTTATCTCATTCGTGTGAGCGATGAAGCAAATGTCAGCAATCGTCACACACACGCCAACCAATAAGAATTTGGCGGGGGAGGGTCATGGCAGAAGTGCATTGTGGGTTTTGGAATGCTAACTGCTATATTCTATACCAGGGGTCACCAACCTTTTTGAAACCAAGAGCTACTTCTTGGGTACTGATTAATGCGAAGGGCTACCAGTTTCCATCCATCCATTTTCTACCGCTTATTCCCTTTGGGGTTGCGGGGGGCGCTGTTGCCTATCTCAGCTACAATTGTGCGGAAGGCGGGATACACCCTGGACAAGTCGCCACCTCATCGCAGGGGCTACCAGTTTGATACGCACTTAAATAAATTGCCAGAAATAGCCAATTTGCTCAATTTACCTTTAACTCTATGTTATTATTAATAATTAATGACATTTATCTTTGTGGAAACACTGATCATCTTAATGATTTCTCACAATAAATATATATAGAAACAGATAAATATCAATATGCAACACTTTATTTTTATATTTTTTCTAAATGCACATTTTTCAAATTGAACATTTTCAAATGATCACTTCTAAGACAGTCTTGTGAAATCACAATACCCCATTTTAACTAGCTAGCCACTAACATTTTTTAACAAATCATGAATTACTTTGCACCATGTTTGTACAAATAATAACTCATGTAAAATACAAAAGTCAACTCTCAAATTTTTAAATAAATCATGTCAGACTTTGAACTGGACACCAAATCTGTTATCTGTTTCTTTGTCAGTTAGTGAAGACCAAGTCTTTAAAATATTTTATTGGATTTTCAAATTCTATTTGAGTTTTGTCTCTCTTAGAATTAAAAATGTCGAGCAAAGCGAGACCAGCTTGCTAGTAAATAAATAACATTTAAAAAATAGAGGCAGCTCACTGGTAATTGCTGCTATTTGAGCTATTTTTAGAACAGGCCAGCGGGCTACTCATCTGGTCCTTACGGGCTACCTGGTGCCCGCGGGCACCGCGTTGGTGACCCCTGTGCTATACGCTACTACCGGAGCTATTAAAATGGATCACATCAACGTTGGCGGTAACTTATAAAAACTGAGAAGGACTGAACTAAAATGGCACCGAAAAGGAAATCATATACTGCAGATTACAAGCTGGACGTAGTTAAATATGCTGCAGAAAACGGTGATCGAACAGCAGAAAGAATGGACGCTAGCGGGGCGCATACCAGGAGCGACACTGAGGAGGAAGGTTTCATGGGATTTAGCGATTAGGAGTGACAGATTGTTTGGTAAACGTATAGCATGTTCTATGTGTTATAGTTATTTGAATGACTCTTACCATAATATGTTATGTTAACATACCAGGCACGTTCTCAGTTGGTTATTTATGCCTCATATAACGTACACTTATTCAGCCTGTTGTTCACTATTCTTTATTTATTTTAAATTGCCTTTCAAATGTCTATTCTTGCTGTTGGGTTTTATCAAATAAAATTCCCCCAAAAATGTGACTTATACTCCAGTGCGACTTATATATGTTTTTTTTCTTTTTTATTGTGCATTTTCGGCCGGTGCGACGTATACTCCGGAGCGACTTATACGGTAGTTGGAGTGTGATTATCCTCTCATTTTTTATGTTTGCATTTCTTTCCAGGTCTGCAATTAAACCGTGTGTTTCTTGTGTGTGTGCGTGTGTGTGTGTGTGCGTGTGTGTCGGTACTGTATGTATCCTGTCTGCCAGTATGCTTTGCACTGTTGTGCTAAACTCAAGTGGCAGTGGGGTTAGCCTCTTTCAGAAACAGCACAGCCACAAATTGATGTGACACTTTGAACCCCCGCTCTACCTCCCCGCAAGCCCACCTCACCCCCCCCCCCACACACACACACACACACACACACACACACACCAATCGGCCTCCAGTTAAAGGGAGATTCCACCAGTCGTGTTTTCTTGCTGCATCCCAGCTTTCACAGCTATAGTTTGTGCACAAGGGTAGGTTTGAGGGTTGGTGGTTCAGGCGTGCTTTTTTCCCCCCCGTGTCAGTATGTGTGTGTGAAAGAGCTGTCACAGAGCGCTGGCATCACCGTCCACTTTGCCATCTCTTCCACAGCTTGACAAGTCTCTGCTCCCTGCCCTGTGGCTAACGCACACAAAAACGCCAAGTGCCCCTCTCTCACTCCTCTGTCACACATGTGGCATAATGATATGTGAGCACAGCACACACACACACACACACACACACACATGTAATGAATGCATGTACGCATGAACGCACCTATCTAGAGTATCCAAACTAATGTAGCAAATAATTACCACTAAGAAGAGAATGTAGCGGATAACTTCAGTTTTAAAAAACTAGAATTCTGTGAACTTTCATGATGTGTTATAGAACGTGTTCATGTGATAGGAATCATGTGGCTCCGTAAGTTTGTCCATTGTGCGCGCTTGCCTTCATGGCAGTTATCGGCGTCAGATCACAGAGGGCTACTGTTTGTTACAAGGACAGGCTTGTCCCGGCCCCCGGGCGTCGGCGCCACGATGATTGTCGTGGCAATGTAGTGTGAGTGACAGGCGGGATCACATGTGCTAGCCGCGGAGCAGGAAGCTGGAACAGCCTCAGTCTCTGACATTAGTTTGTCCTTCATCAAAACTTTGCACTCGTTTACAACTAACGCTCACTCTGCTACAAAATCTCTTTCCGGTCTCCTTTTTTTGTTACCATCTGTGGTCTTGTTGTAATGTGATCTTGCATTTCTACATCTGTGTCTCCACATTTGCCAAGCAAGATGTTTCCTCTGGCTTCGGACAGTCGCTTATTTAATCTAAGATATCAGTTAGGAAGGAGAACAGGTCAGACACACAGGATTTATTGGTAGTTTTATGTCAGGTAAATCTGTGGTGTGTATTTAGAGTACGAGTTAACAGCTTTTTGTGCAACACAGCAGAAAAGGAGGTCAGTTTTTTTTAACCGACTCAGGCATTAATCATTAGCCTGCTGCCGGTAATATTGTCCATTATAGCCATGATTAAGAGCCTCACTTACAGTGAGGAAACTTACTACACGGGTACTTCGGTTTTCCTTAGTAATTCATTCCAAAAGGTCAGACAAAGACCAAATAATACAAAAAACAAATACATTTTTATTAGGGATGTCCGATAATGGCTTTTTGCCGGTATCCAATATTCTGATATTGTCCAACTCTTTAATTACCGATACCGTTATCAACCGATACCAATATCAACCGATATATACAGTCGTGGAATCAACACATTATTATGCCTAATTTGGACAACCAGGTATGGTGAAGATAAGATACTTTAAAAAAAAATTAATAAAATAAAATAAGATAAATAAATTAAAAACATTTTCTTGAATAAAAAAGAAAGTAAAACAATATAAAAACAGTTACATTGAAACTAGTAATTAATACAAATTTGTCAAATTAACTGTTCAATCAATCAATCAATGTTTATTTATATAGCCCTAAATCACAAGTATCTCAAAGGGCTGCACAAGCCACAACGACATCCTCGGTACAGAGCCCACATAAGGGCAAGGAAAAACTCACCCCAGTGGGACGTCGATGTGAATGACTATGAGAAACCTTGGAGAGGACCGCATATGTGGGTAACCCCACCCCCCCCACCCCCCCCCCCCTCCTCTAGGGGAGACTGAATGCAATGGATGTCGAGTGGGTCTGACATAATATTGTGAGAGTACAGTCCATAGTGGATCCAACATAATAGTAAGAGTCCAGTCCATAGTGGGGTCAGCAGGAAACCATCCCGAGACGGGTCAGCAGCGCAGAGATGTTCCCAACCTATACACAGGCGAGCGGTCCACCCCGGGTCCCGACTCTGGACAGCCAGCACTTCATCCATGGCCACCGGACCTGTGCGTCTCCCCCTCCACAAGGGATAGGGGGAGAAGAGGAGAAAGGAAAAGAAACGGCAGATCAACTGGTCGAAAAAGGGGGTCTACTTAAAGGCTAGAGTATACAAATGGGTTTTAAGATGGGACTTAAATGCTTCTACTGAGGTAGCATCTCTAACTGTTACCGGGAGGGCATTCCATAGTACTGGAGCCCGAATAGAAAACGCTCTATAGCCCGCAGACTTTTTTTGGGCTCTGGAAATCATTAATAAGCCAGAGTTCTTCGAACGCAGATTTCTTGCCGGGACATAGGGTACAATACAATCGACAAGATAGGATGGAGCTAGATTGTGTAGTATTTTATACGTAAGTAGTAAAACCTTAAAGGTTAGTACTATTAGTGGACCAGCAGCACGCACAATCATGTGTGCTTACGGACTGTATCCCTTGCAGACTGTATTGATATATATTGATATATAATGTAGGAACCAGAATATTAATAACAGAAGAAAACAACCCTTTTGTGTGAATGAGTGTAAATGTGGGAGGAAGGTTTTTTGGGTTGGTGCACTAATTGTATCTTGTGTTTTTTTATGTTGATTTAATAAAAAAAAAACAAAAAAAAACCGATACCGATAATAAAAAAAACGATACCGATAATTTCCGATAATACATTTTAACATATTTATCGGCCGTCATTTATCTCAAATTTTTATAGCATGTTATAGAGGATACAGAATTAATGAACATTTAACATTCTTTTTGCTTTTTATTGTAGACTCTTGTTGGCAAAGACAGCAATGAGTGGAGAAGGAGAGAGAAAGGGAGAGGCACATTTACGCCATCTCTGTACTGTGCTAATTCTGCAGTATTTCTCACCTTCTTTATTAAAATGCTGGAACTTGCAACTATCTTTGGCTACATAATTTATTTTGCAGCCATACCCAATGAAAAAAGTACAAAGTCACCAATTTGTGGGATTATTTGTTTAATTCCAATGAATTATAAACAACCAAATAGCAATCAATCAACATTTATTTATATAGCCCTAAATCATGAGTGTCTCAAAGGGCTGCACAAGCCACAACGACATCCTCGGCTCAGATCCCACATCAGGGCAAGGAAAAACTCAACCCAATAACATAACATAACATGTTATGTGCAATGTTTGGTCGCATGATAACCAAGACGGCTAACATTTTTACAAAAAATGTTGAAAATGGAGGTACTACTGGTTTATACGATGGTCTGTTATGAACCCTCAGGTTGTCAAGAGCAGGTTTGCTTTCTGTTCCCAGAGTCAAAACAAAACTTGGAGAGGTAGCGGGGGTGTATATTGTAGCGTCCCGGAAGAGTTAGTGCTGCAAGGGGTTCTGGGTATTTGTACTGTTGTGTTTATGTTGTGTTACGGTGCGGCTGTTCTCCCGAAATGTGTTTATCATTCTTGTTTGGTGTGGGTTCACAGTGTGGTGCATATTTGTAACAGTGTTAAAGTTGTTTATATGGCCACCCTCAGTGTGACCTGTATTGCTGTTGATCAAGTATGAAATGCATTCACTTATGTGTGTGTAAAAGCCGCATATATTAAGTGACTGGGCCGGCACGCTGTTTGTAAGGAGGAAAAGCGGACGTGACGACAGGTTGTAGAGGACGCTAAAGGCAGTGCCTTTAAGGCACGCCCCCAATATTGTTGTCTGGGTAGAAATCGGGAGAATGGTTGCCCCGGGAGATTTTTGGGAGGGGCATTGAAATTCGGGAGTCTCCCGGGAAAATCGGGAAGGTTGGCAAGTAGGGTTTCCATGCTCTTCTACTGTGGAACAAGCTTCTTGAAAACTGCAGGTCTGCCGAAATGCTCAGCATTTTTAAATCCAGATTCAAAACAAATTAATTAGCCACTTCCTACACCTATAGCATCTACAAATGTGTTGTTATTTTAGCGTGTACTTTTTATACCTATGAATGTTCTCATTCATCCAGGTCGTTGTCATTTCAGGGCGTTCAATCAACCAAATGTGGGTTTTGGCACCAACCGTTGGACTAGATCTTACCAATCTAAGTCTATGAGCATGAACTGATGAATCCAACTCGGATGAGCGGCGAAACGTCTTGCAAGACAAACCAAGCAGTCCAGTTGCGAACGATTGAATGCCCTGAGTTGTACTTTTTATCTATTTATGATTTTGCTTAATTTACATTTTTTTATTTTACGCTTTTTTGGCTTATTTTCTGTTCCTTTTATCATTTGTATCATATTTGTGTATTTTGTTGTCTTACCTATTTTATTCTATTTTGTGCTGTGATTTTTCTTGGTTTACTATAATGTGCTGATTTTTGTTTATGTTTTAAGTAAAACACTTTGAACTGTCTTGTGCATAAAATGGGATATACAAATGTGAATGTTAAAAGTAAATATTAAATAATGTTTCTGAAATAATTTGTATGTAATTGTGGGAAATAAGTATTTGATCCCCAACAAGCAAGCATCCTGTCCCTCACGCACCCTCACAGTGCCCATAAGGCACACAAATACAAAGACGGCAGAATTTGCGCAACAGTTCGGAAAGGTAAAAAATACAACGTAACAGTCAATCGTCCTTGCTTTGGAGCTCCATGCAGGATTTCACCTGGTGAAGTAAGGAGGACTCTTAAAAAGTTAAAAGTCAGCCAAGAATTACACATGAGCAGCATGTAAATCAAGGCTCCTGGGAACGGAGTCGCTGAGAAAAACTGGTAACACACTTCACTGTAATGAATTAAGATCCTCCAGTACCTGCAAGGTCCTCCCACTCAAGAGGACACATGTACAGAATTGTATCAAGCTACACTACAACTTTTCACCAAACAAATGGGCAAAGAATAAATGCTAAGTTTGATTGTTTATTATAATAAACACAAACTGGAAACATGCCCTCTGTAGTGCAAAAGTTTGGCCCCTACATCAAAAAGGTTAAGAACCCCTGATCTCGACAACAGAACCTACTTATAACACGCTGAAGGTGTGCTCTGGGAGGCGCTGCGGTGTTGTGGAGTTTTGTCTGAAACGATCCAGACGAAAGAAAAAACATATTACAAGATGTTTTTTTCATATCGTAGATGTAGATGTATCGTAATAATACTTACTTACATTAGTATTATTACTCATTGTAATAATACTAATTATATATTGCTAGAACTGCTGTATTATTCATTCACTGATGTAATTGTGTTACAAAAAGAAGACAGTAAATGAATATATGTATTTGTAAACGCTCTGAAGTGGAAAAGGGGTAGGATTAAATAAGTTTTGCTTCATCCAACTACTTTTCGGACATGATGTGAAGAGAAATTATATGAAATTATGTGTGATGTATTATACTGTAAGTGTGTTACATGTTCGAAATAAACTAAACTCAATCAATCACCATCTTTCAGTGCAGAGTGCGATTCTATGAGTCAACACACGTTACGTAAAAATCACGTTACGCATAAATCATGTAGCCTACTACCATCTCAATACACAAAGTAGAAAATCCTTACATGTAATACATTATATTGTGCCAAGCAAATACCACCCCATATGTGTCTGATACAGTACCAGAAACCGCAATTAGCCGTGCTAATGTTGGAACCCTCTTTCCTCAGCGTATCAGCATATAGAGAACGCAATGAGCACTGACACTACCCATATCCACATAGGTTTTATTTGTCGATAATATATGTTGCCCTGTCAGTTGGATGACACATCGACATATAGGCTAACGGGCATATATTTCCCCTGTTAGCCTGTATGTCGGTGTGTCATTGACCGGGCTAGCATGCTAAGCATTCGTTGCACGAACATATCAACTTTGTTAGACAAGATCATAAACTGTATTGGACTATATAGTTTACATACGAAATGTCCATTTCCATTTATTACAATAAGAGGAGGAAATTAGCAAGTTTGGCGTCAGATGAAAAAATCTTCTCCGCCTTCAATCGTCTCCATCTTTCAAAGGCATCCCCGATACAAATCCTCGTTTTGTTCCTGGCTTTGTCATGAATAAGTTGAGAATCGTAACGACGCCTTTTAGATTTACTAAGGTCTGACATGTTGAGTAACTTTACCAGTGGCAGTAGCTAGGCGAAGGTGGCAGTGCGTAACTGGCAATGTGGATGTGACACACTCATGGACTTTCTAATTGGTCAAACGGTAGCGGCCGAGGCATCGAAATGAAAACAATAACAATATTTTAGGGCTGAAAATCTCATTTTGAAATGAGTTTATCCCGGCTGAACTACCGTTATCAGTTATAGAGGTTTTCGAAAAGAACATGATTTATTAATGCCTTTGGACATATCAGGGCCATTTAATGATGACTTGACATAAAATTATTACATATGGCACCTTTAAGTCATCCAGCAGCGACAAAATTGTAAAATAATACTGTTAGATAGACAACAGGTCTAATATTTGTATTTGTGACAGTCCAAATATGTTGACACACAGAAAGACACATTTTCTCTCTCGTTTATATGTTTTTGCAGCTCCAAGGCCGCCTTTCTCACGGACATGTCATAACTGTCCATTCATAACTGAATGTTATAGACGCGCTAAAAATAGACAAAAACAGAAGCCACAGTTTTAGCTTTGATTAATAACAATGTTAAGTGCTAATTGATTATATTTCCTCTCAGTATTTTGGGCGTTTTAATAATCATCATATACAGTATTCTGCGTATTCATGAAGACAGACAGGCTAAATGGATAGCGCTCTTTATTTTGCTCATTTCAGAGACGCCAAGTTTATTAGATTAGCTTTGTGTGTGCTTTCAAGTTTGCACATGATTTAATACACCCACACATTTAGTAGATCAGGCCCTAAATTTTTTATTTGGATCAAATGATTATTTCCCTCAATCAAATACAAATTATTTTTTATACATTTTGTCTCTGTATTCCAAAATGAACTTGACATACAAATTCAGTGAACAAATAGTTATTTTCCCCTCAATACCCCACTATTTTTTTGCAAAGAAAATACTCTGGTATTCCATCACCTACTTTAGTATGTTGTTTTATGCGCTTAGGGGTCTCAGTAAGTGATTCACCCGTAGTCTTAGGCACTGACACACATAGGGAGCAGGCAGACTCTGGTCTAGTCTATTAGCATGTTGTGACTCATTGTCTGGTGTTTAGGGCAGTGAGGGTACAAATTACTGCACATGAGGAGAACCAAACTTTAAGCAATCCAGATGTTATATACTTAAAGTGAACACACTTTTTTTTGGGAAATTTCCATATCATTCACAACCCTTATGTGAGACAAGAAGACAGGTTTTTCCTCTTTTTTTTTTTTTTTTTTTTAATTCTAATTTGTAAATAAAAGCTTGCCTGAGTTAGAACAAACAAGGTAATGGGGATTCAATCTACTCCGCCTGCAAAGCGCTAAAAACCTCCATTAATGTTTTATATACTGTACATCAGTGACGTGCGGTCACTGGAGGGGCCTCATCTGCCATCATGGAAAGAAAAAAAATGTAAAAAGGAAAAAAAAAAATTAAATTGTTATATGTATTCAGTGATTATACTATAAAGTTATTTTCCATTTAACTTCACCAGTTTTAGATTATTTTTATTCAAAATCGCTGAATTTTCACATTTGCCGTTCAAATACTGAGAAGAGACGGTGCGGTGATCAGCAGCCAGTTGAGGCACGTCACTCAGTTGTGCCTCAACATGGATTGCGGACTCGGCTAACTGCTGGCCTGCTGTGCAGTGAGACCGTATTGCTAAATGAACTATATTATACATTTCCATAGTTTAGTTAGCTGAGGTATATAATGTACAGTGTATTTTGTCAACAACTGTATGTGTGTAAAGTATTTCTTGTGCTGAGCAATCATAAAACTGCTGCGAAGACGCACTGTGTGAGGCTCGCAGTAATCCCGCCTCCTGGTGCCGGTTAATGCACCCCCGCCGTAGAATGCACCCCCCGACGGGAGCGCCACACCAACCAAAGCCCACACCCAAGCCCTCCACGTGCAAGATCGAATCCACCCAAAAAAAAAGTCACTTAACAAGAAGCCAAAAAGTGCAAAAACAACATTGCTCGCGCCGGAGGAGCCGTGAACGACTGCAGGGACACAACATTAGGTACACCTGCAGACTGCAGCACGGATTTCATATTTTATTCATTCACAACTCCTTCAACACGAACACCACTGTTCCCGCACTTATAAGTAAAGATAAGACCATAACAACGTTTTTTTAATTAAATGTGCTTTTTTGTGTGATACAGTTTGTATGTCTAAAGTTAAAGTTTAGTTAAAGTACCAATGATTGTCACACACACTATGTGTGGTGAAATTTGTCCTCTGCATTTGACACATCCCCTTGCTCACCTCCTGGGAGGTGAGGGGAGCAGTGGGGAGCAGTGGGCAGCAGCGGCGCCGCGCCCAGGAATCATTTTTGGTGATTTAACCCCCAATTCCAACCCTTGATGCTGAGTGCCAAGCAGGGAAGAATGCTGGTATGAGCTTTTAAACATAACCCGTTAACTGCTGCCAATCAAATGGTGAATAAGATACTCTTTAGGGTTCATATGTTTGTAAATCTGACTGTGATGAAGTCAGTGCCTCACCAGCCATCAACCTCACCGCACGTCACTGGAGCATTGGCTATACCAGCGTTGAAGGATCTCAACAAGGTTGCTGCTAGAGGACAACATAAAGATCCCATTTCCATTCCGACTCACGTTTTACACTAACAGAGGTAGAGGAGCATTCAGAAGAAGCCAAGAAACAGGTTGACAAACATTTCTTAACCACCAGCCATCATGCAATCTCTAGAGCACGCCCTTCCCGTCTGTATATGTGGTTTGTTTCGTTTATCATGTTGGTCTCCGAATATCATCTTGAATGGAAGCTTCCCCTTAGAAGTCATCCCATCACTGAGGTGGAAGAGAGAGGCAGAGAGTCCTTAAAGTGTCTCATTTAACAGAGAAAGGGTGAATAGTAGGGATGTAACGATATCAAAATCTCACGGTACAATATTATCACGATATTAAGCTTATGGTGCGATATTATCGTGACGTATGTCCCCCAGAAAAGACTTCAAACTGTTAGTGTGTAAAATGAAGTTGCAAGAATGTTTAGGATAAACACACTTACTGTAATTGAACATAAACATAATGCTCAAATGTTCTAATCATATTATTACTACAACAAGTATAAATATAATAATATATACATGAAAAATATTAGGACTGTGAAGTGATTTTTTTAAATCAGATTAATTACAGTCTAAACCTGTAATCACACACAGGTTATTATTTGCTTGCATAAATAAAATTTGCTGAAGAAAATACCCCATGCACAAATGCAATTTAGTAGTCAGAATGTCATACAGGAACGTTTTTTAAAATGTTTCATTGAACTGCAAGTCATTGATTTTCTCAAAACCTGATGAAAATAAGCATAGTAAAAATTAAATGCACATTTTGAAAGTATTTGCAGTTTGTAACAATCTTGCAAACAGGGTACAGTTACTAACAGATAATTAAGTAAAGGCACTCATAAACAACTTAACTTTGTGCACCCTTTACTCTTCTTGAGTTCGTTCACAAAGTGGTGACCCTCGCCCCATCCTTGTTTGTGAATGACTGAGCATTTCATGGAATCTACTTTTATACCCAATCATGGCACCCACCTGTACCCAATTAGCCGGTTCACCTGTGGGATGTTCCAAATAAGTCTTTGATGAGCATTCCTCAACTTTCTAAGTCTTTTTTGCCACTTGTGCCAGCTTTTTCTAAAACATGTTGCAGGCATCAAATTCGAAATGAGCTAATGTTTGCAAAAAATAACAAAGTTTACCAGTTCAAACCTTTTAGTATTTTGTCTTTGCAGTCTATTCAATTGAATATAGGTTGAAAAGGATTTACAAATCATTGTATTCTGTTTTTATTTACGATTTACACAACGTGCCAACTTCACTGGTTTTGGGTTTTGTAAATACTTTTGTGCAGTTATGTAAATTCATATTAAAGATTTTCACAAACAACTTTTTTAAAAAGATTCTTATGAAATACTTTAAACAATTCACATTTTTACCATTGTTATAAACTATATGGCTGTCAAAAATAAAGAGTTAACTTCTGTGATCAATCACAAAATCACTGCAATAATCTTATATAAACGCAGATTAATCACACTTTTTATTTTGACCGCATATGCTCCTTTACATTAACCGCAGATGGTCACCTTAAAGGTGGCACAGGTTTTTATAAGGACGATGATCAGTTTAGTGCACACGTCAGTACAAAGATGAGTGAGGAGAATCCGACTGCCGCTGGCAAACTTCACTTCAAAATACACTTTAGTGGGACTTTAGATAAAACTGTTTTGGAGGTTTTGAAGTGCATTTAACTAAATCATTTGAACAATATTGTTTTATGACATTCTGACCCTGGGCTCGGGATCTTTCTGTGTGGAGTTTGCATGTTCTCCCCGTGACTGCGTGGGTTCCCTCCGGGTACTCCGGCTTCCTCCCACCTCCAAAGACATGCACCTGGGGATCGGTTGATTGGCAAAACTAATTTGGCCCTAGTGTGTGAATGTGAGTGTGAATGTAGTCTGTCTATCTGTGTTGGCCCTATGATGAGGTGGCGACTTGTCCAGGGTGTACCCCGCCTCCCGCCCAAATGCAGCTGAAATAGGCTCCAGCGCCCCCCCGCGACCCTGAAAGGAGAAAGCGGTAGAAAATGGATGGATGGATGGACATTCTGACAACAAAATTGTATCTGTGTCCAAATACTGGACTCTTTTTTTTTTAAGGAAATTTAATTTATGCAAGCGAGTAATAACCTGTAATAATCATGATTAATCTAAATTCAAGTGTGATTCATCTGATTTAAAAAGTAATCCTATGGCAGCACTTTGGTAAACAAAATATTTGTCTGCATGAAAATTGCCTGTCAAGCACATGCCAAAAGCAACAAGTGGCAACATAACACGAACTGTCAGACCACTTTTAGCCAATCAGAAGCCTGAAAAAAGTTATTTCCAGAAAAGGCTCAACAATAATGGTGAATCAAGAAAAATAGGATTCATACTTAATGAGTGAAAGTGAGTGGAATTACTTCTGAATACATTATAATTAGGAATGTCCGATAATGGCTTTTTGCCGATATCCGATATTCCGATATTGTCCAACTCTTTGATTACCGATACCGATATAAACCGATACCGATATCAACCGATATATGCAGTCGTGGAATTAACACATTATTATGCCTAATTTGGACAACCAGGTATGTTGAAGATAAAATACTTTAAAAAATAAAAATAAAAAAATAAAATAAGATAAATAAATTAAAAATATTTCTTGAATAAAAAAGAAAGTAAAACAATATAAAAAAGTGACTTAGAAACTAGTAATTAATGAAAATGAGTCAAATTAACTGTTAAAGGTTAATACTATTAGTGGACTATTCGTGCAGACTGTATTGATATATATTGATATATAATGTAGGAACCAGAATATTAATAACAGAAAGAAACAACCCTTTTGTGTGAATGAGTGTAAATGGGGGAGGGAGGTTTTTTGGATTGGTGCGCTAATTGTAAGTGTATCTTGTGTTTTTATGTTAATTTAATACAAAAAAAAAAGAAAAAAAGAAAACGATACCAATAATTAAAAAAAAACAATACCGATAATTTCCGATATTACATTTTAACGCATTTATCGGCCGATAATAATAATAACATCTCTAATTATAATACAGTAAAATTACCACTTTTAAGTTACTTTCAAGTGACCCCTTTGTGCCTATAAAAGCTTACCCTTGTTTCCACCCCACAACTTTAATTGTTTTGTTTCTTCCCTCTCTTTCGAGTCTCTCCAGCCCACTCCTCCTCTCCGTGTCGCTGGCAGTCTCTCAGGCCTGCGCTCTAAGGCCTGGAAGGCTTAGCAGAGACAGAGCATTTAGTAATGGCTTCTTAATGGGCTTGTCGACAGCCACATTAGAGCGTGGTGCAGGCGGCGGGCGAGGCCGGGCAGCGATATGCCAAGCCAGATGCCGTGCCAGCTGTGGCGCTCGGCTCGCCTCGTTCACACTCTCATTTGTAATCACATTTCTCAGACGGATGGATACCATGTGCGCAAAAGCGAGCGGATACGCATTTGTTGCCCTTACCCGTGCCGTCATTGCCTGCCAGGATGGATCTGTTTAAATCTGCTGCTCTACATTTTCTCTGTGGCGTCTGTCACCGTCATCAAATGCACCGCCTGAGAACACTTTACAAAGAAAATGATCATTTCCTCTTGCAGGGTTGGACACCAGCATCTGCTTAAATGTGTCTTTGGAGTTCTGCTGCCGCCTGGAACATGAGCTTCTTTACTGGGCTGTGAGTTCAAATGGACGAAATCATCATTGAATCTGTTGAAATGAGTACTTCTGATAAAAGAAATGCCAAAACCTACACAGTCTTGAATGAAGTGTGGAATACATAAAGTACCGGCCAAAAGTCTTAGTCTTGCATAGACTATGCTTCAACAAGCAAGTCTAACGAGACAGTAGAGTGAAGACCTCTGCCAAGGCCAAACTGGAGCGTCGTATTTGTTAATTAGTCAGCAGGTTACTTCCCGGTTTATGGAGGATGATGAACAGATGGGTGCTGCTATTATGTTTCTGAAGTGTGGACGGGGAAAATAGGTTCATATACCTCCACCTTTATCCAGATCCTCCTCAAAATGTAAAGGCTTCTTCCTTGGCCCATGCACTAGCCCTCTTCCATATGTTTTCATATATTGCTAATGTACTTTTCATATAACCTTGATGTTACAAAGTTAGTGGTAGTCTAAGACATGGGCTGTCCAATTTGTTTTTATGGTGTCCAGAGTTTTGAGCACTGCTTGTCACAGTAAAACATAAATAGACTTAGACTTAGACTTAGACTTCCTTTTTATTGTCATTCAAATTTGAACTTTACAGCACAGATAAGAACGCAATGTTGTTACATATGTTCATGGTAGTGCAGGATAAAAAAACAATAAGGTGCATATATAAATAAATAAATATATATAAATAATATATATACTATATATATAAAATAAATAAATATATATAAATAAATAAATAGATTACTGTACAGATAAATATATTGCACTTTTTCACATGTGTCCACGTTTAAGGATGTATGTTATATTGTCTTTTTTATTCCAGCGAGTTAATCCATTTTGGGGGGAGTTGAGGGGATAATTTAATTATGATGCGTTCAAGAGTCTTACGGCCTGAGGGAAGAAGCTGTTACACAACCTGGAGGTTCTGCTTCGGAGGCTGCGGAACCTCTTTCTAGAGTCCAGCAGTGAAAACAGTCCTTGGTGGGGGTGGGAGGAGTCTTTGCAGATTTTCTGAGCCCTGGTCAGGCAACGGCTTTTTGCGATATCCTGGATAGGAGGAAGAGGAGTCCTGATGATCTTTTTCGCCGTCCTCACCACTCTCTGGAGAGACTTTCAGTCTGAGGCATTGCAGGCTCCAGTCCAGACAGAGATGCTGTTGGTCAGCAGGCTCTCTATAGTGCCTCTGTAGAATGTGGGGAGAATGGTGGGAGGGAGCTGTGCTCTTTTCATCCGACGCAAAAAGTGCATGCGCTGCTGAGCTCTTTTTACAAGAGCTCCAGTGTGTAGGGACCAGGTTATATTGTCAGTTATCTGCACCCCCAGGAACTTGGTGCTGCTTACTATCTCCACCGCTGTGTCGTTGATGTAGAGTGGAGCGTGGCTGGACTGGTGCTTCCTGAAGTCAACTATGATCTCCTTGGTCTTGTTGACATTCAGGACCAGGTTGTTGGTTCTGCACCAGTCAACCAGATGTTTCACCTCCTCCCTGTAGTATGCATGTCGTTGTTGTCACAGATGAGGCCCACTACTGTTGTGTAAATGTAGAATCACCTCATGATTCTTTCACGAATTTGAGTATTTCATTTATTTTTTTATTTACCAACAAATCTACTTTGAAATGACAAATCAGCCACCCAGAAATTCAAGTGTACCCCTGTATTTTATTTTTTTAAGAAAAGGATTCGGATGTGTGCTTTTACTCATGCTGAATCCAAGCTTAGTGAGTACAGAAGAACTAAATAATCTGTTAAAATTTAAATACATTTATTTTTTTACATGCGATATTTCTGGTTTGTGTTTTCACAGGCCATAAAATAATGTGGCAGGTTAAAATTTGGCTTTTGGCCCTTGTGTTTGACACCAGTGTCTTTAGACTTTTTTGCACCATACTTAATATGTAAACTATATTTAATATTTTGTACATTCCACAATGCATTATTGTTTTAAATTGAAAATTAGAAAAGCGAACAATCAAACCCCAAATGAAAGTATCTTTTGCACAAGCACATACAAAGTAGGGTTGGAGGATATCAGCAGTAATTCCCACAGGGCTGCAATCTATTTGTAAAGGTGGTGATTTATTTGGGGTGACGCAAAGACGTAATCTAGAGTTTGCATATTTGGCCATGAAGCATTTGCAAAAAGTAATTGGTTTGGAAATATAAAACAAACCTTCGACCATTTATTTTTGTCTTTCTTTATGTAATATAATGCAACAGAGCTGTCTGTGAGTGCTTTCAGATGGAGAGGGGCCAAAAGTGCTTGTTGAGAAGAGCAATGCTGTATGTCAGACTTGGGCATTCGGCGGCCCGCGGGCCACATCCGGCCCTTTGTGCGTACCTGTCCGGCCCGCGTGAGGCCAATCATAAATTACAAAATACGTTTTAGAAAGTATCTATGTCGAGTGTGCAATACCACGGTGCTGCTTTTGTTTTGAAAAGCGTTATTTGTATTACTTCCGTGTGGACGTATGAGCGTGTGTGATTGTGAGTGAATGTGAACAGCAGCAATCACAAATTACAAAATACATTAAAAAAAAAACATCTTTGTCGTGCATGCAATACAACTGTGCTGCTTTTATTTTTTAAATTGTTATTTATGGACGTATGTCCGGGTGTAACCTGTGAGTGAAGGTGCATAGCGACAAGTGATGCCCAGTTACCCCCGAGATGTCAGCTCACGCTAAAAAAAGAAAAGTTGATGACGAAATGTCGTGTTTACAACAAGACATGGACTGCCAAGTATTTCTTTACAGACATTAAAGGTAAAGCCGTGTGCTTAATTTGTGGTACACAGGTTGTTGTGTTTAAAGAATATCATTTGAATCGCCACTACACGACGAAGCACGAGGAAAAATACCGGAATCTGTCTGATGAAGCGCGCGCAAGGGAGGCTGATGCGTTGATGGTAAAACTGCAAACCCAACCAGTACTTTTTGCCATATTTCACACCCCCAGAATGCAGCCGTCAGGACAAGTATTGTCATTTCTCACAAAATCGCCAGAAAAAGTAAGGCGTTTTCTGATGGAGAGTTTATTAAGGAGTGCTTATTGGACTCTGTTGCGCTGATATGCCCGGAAACTTGGAGCTTCAGCTGAAGAACAGAACAGCGGACTTTGACTGTTTTTCGCTGGCTTTGGATGAGAGCTGCGATGTACGTAACACCGCCCAGCTGCTCATCTTCTTACGTGGGATAACTGCAGACTTTCAAATTACGGAGGAGCTGGTAGCCCTGCAGTCAATTAAAGAGACAACCACAGGTAATGACTTGTTCACATAGGTAAATGCGTGTTTGGACATGTTAGGACTGAAATGGGACAAGCTGGCAGGTGTGACAACAGATGGTTGTCCAAATCTGGCGGGGAAAAATGTTGGACTTTTAAAGAGGATCCAGGATAAACTTTAAATTAACCCTGTGCAGAAATTGACATTTTTGCATTGTATTATACATCAGGAAGTGTAGTGTAAGACAGTGTTAAAAATAAAACCATCAAAAGCAATCTGCTTTTGTATAAAGTTAAGTTAGGTTGAATGAAATTATTATTATTATTATTATTATTATTTATCTTACAGTATATCAAAAATAATATTTAGCAAAATGTAATTGAAATATTGTCGATGTGGCCCCGCGACTCCAAAGGGAATAAGCGGTAGAAAATGGATGGATGGATGGGCCCTCCAGCCGTGCTCGGGTTGCTTATGCGGCCCCCGGTAAAAATTCATTGCCCACCCCTGCTGTATGTGCTTTAATTTTTTGACTCTCAAGAAGTTTTTTATTTGAAAAACAGTATCTATAGGGCTCTGATTACTCGCTAAATATAGCAACAAAGTTGGCAACACTGAACCCTTCTGTGATCTTTTCTGTACCCTCTTCTTCATTGGCTCGTTTCCACTAGAAGTTCAGGAACTTTTAATTCCTGGAACCTCTGGTTCCTGGATTTAGAGGTTCCTGTAGAAGTGTGTGGTTGTGTTTCAACCACATTTCACAGTTCAGTGTATTTTCTACAAATCAGGCTGATGACGTATGGAGGAGTGGTTTACCATATTTCTATACTGATATCATGTAAATAACCAGACAACATTAGGTCACTGCTCTTTTCCTAAAAAGTAAGTAATTGAAATACAAAGCAATAATATACAAAACAATATGATTTATAAAATCAAGTGTACCGAATTGCTCATAAAAAGTCAAGCTTTTGTCCGCAATGTCAAAACATGCAGTCAGAAAGTCGTCATATTAGTAAATGCTGAATTCATGAGGGTTAGGCGATTTCTTTTGGTCAATTTCAGCTGAAAATAACAATATATAAATAATAAATGTCAGGGTTTCTCTCACGTCGACAACACAAACACATTGGCTATAGCGTTAGCATTAGCATCCTGTTTACTCGGGTTAAGGCTTATAACTACACAAATGGAGTGTCACTGACTACTTTTACAACATGTAATAAAGTAAATAGTTAATATTTGATGTTATTTACCTTTGTTCCACTCGTGTGTTGCCTCCTTTTTTTCCACATTTATCCAATTAAGTCAGAGTCGTAAGCAGCTGATGTCGCCGCTTTGAGTCCGGCTTCTTACTCCTCCATAAATACCGCAGTTTATCCACTTCCCGTAGCATCGCGTATCGAAATTAATTTTGTAAAAACTAATAAACAACAATAAGCTGCGTATAGTTTAAAAGCTACGTTTGACTAAAAACAATCCAAAATAGTTCCACTGATAAGCGTTCTTCAGCACTAAGATGCCCCACAAAAGTTCCTGCATTTTGAAAGCTCCTTTTGTTTTTCTTTCTCTCTGTTGTCAAGTTTGTTGTAATAGAAATACACAAGAAATAAGAAATAAACAAGTCGCCGCGTATATTCCAATGGCGGTCGTGTGTTTGAAAGAGAAGTTTGAACTGTGTTCAACCAATCAGCGTTTGACAGCACAGCCTTCTGGTTGCTTGGAAAAGTCCCACCTAGCTAGGAGGAACTCTGAAAGGTTCCTAAAGAACTAAATTTACCCGGGTAGTTTTTGGTGGAAACACAGGGGGAACTTTATTTACCCGGGTAAGTGGGGAAGTTGTGTTGATCTGTCACTTCATTTCTGTTTGTGCTTCCTTGTTTTGTGTTTATTTCCTATCAGTGCTATTATTTTGGTTCTATTTCCCGCTTGTCCCGCTGAGCGCTGTTTTTCCCCTCACCCGCTGTTGATTGGCAGCCGGTCCACACCTGGTGCCAATCAGCAGGCTTCAATTTATGCCAGCCTCGTGCGCTCCTCAGTGCTCGAGGATTGATTTTTGTTTGTGGACCTTACATGCACGACTGCTTCATTTTCTGTTTACTTATATTCAAATGATCTTACCTGGTCTTCATCCTCCTGGTTCCTGCATCTTGGGGTCACAAATACTGCAGCCATGCGAGCTCCCGACAGAAGTTCCTGAAAAAGTTCCTGTGGGGGAAAAAGGGTCTATTGTCTTGCTTACCAGGTGCGTTATAATGTGTTAATGAATCAGAATCAGAATCAGCTTTATTGTCATTATGCAGGGTAACGAGATTGAGGAAAAACAGTGTGGTTGGTGGAATGGGTTATTGCACCGAAGAGAAGGCAGTTATGAGGGACAATGGGGCAGACCGTTCAGGGTGGTTATGGCCCTGGGAAAGAAGCTGTTCTTTAGCCGGTTTGTCTTGGTTTTAATGCACCTGTAGCGCTTCCCAGAGGGCAGCAGGTGGAACAGGTCAGAGCCAGGGTGGGTGCTGTCCTTGATGATGGCATTGGCTCTGTTGAGGCAGCGGGAGGTGTAGATGTCCATCAGAGAGGGGAGAGGGCAGCCGATGATCTTCTGAGCCGTCTTGACCACTCTTTGCAGCCTCTCCCTGTCTGCTGCAGTGCAGCTGCCGTACCATACTGTAATACAGTAGGTCAGCAGGCTCTTGATGGACGAGCGGTAGAAGGTCAGCAGCAGGTCAGGCTTCAGGGTGTACTTCCCGAGGACTCTCAGGAAGTGTAGCCGCTGCTGAGCCTAATGAGGTACTAGGTACCAGCAGATTTATTTGAGGTAGTCCAAATGTGGCGGCGTATGTTTGGAAAACACTGATATGGCAAAATGCCTTCCTATAAACACCAGCCATAATTTTTGGGACATTTGTCATTAGAATTATACAATTTGATGCAACTATAGGGATGCATAGAAATGTATATATTTAGCAATGTTGATTGTGTACAACTATAATGTATTATACACCCTTGCTCCTGGTGGGTCGTGGCTAGCGCCTTGCATGGCAGCTCCCACCATCAGTGTGTGAACGTGTGTGTGAATGGGTGAATGCGGTAATAGTGTCAAAGCGCTTTGAGTACCTTGAAGGTAGGAAAGCGCTCTACAAGTATAACCCATTTACCATTACCATTTACTAGCCGTTTCTCATATCTTGGTTACTTTAGTCATAATGAGGAAGATTCTTGATTGTCCCTAGTGAAGTGTACAGAGATCCATAACATAAAGTTTAAATACAAATGTTCACCTTTTTTACATCTAAAGCTGTAAAGCAGCAGCAAATGCTTCTCAAGAACACATAGTGTAGAAATGACGGGAAGAAGGAGAGAAGGCAGGAGACAAAGGAAGGCTTCAAGGATACAAGTCATTCGGCAGTAAATTACGGCGACTGCAGGAAGTAAAGAAAGGAAGTAAAGCTAAAAGGTTGGTCAAAAGTGGGAGGAGTGATTAAAAGACTACATGGATGATTGAATCAATTAATGAATGTTAATGCACCTCAGTGTCACTAACAAAGCTCTACAGGTCTCCAGCAGGGGGCGCCAAGTCTTGGTGCCTTCTTCATTCATTGGCATGTGTGCAGTTTTTCTTGTTTAGGTACAAAAGTCAAAAGGTGGTTCATTGTTTCCACATCTGATCCAATCTTGTTGCTACTAAACCAAGTGTTCCTGCATCAGCGATGAGCAAGTGTGATTTGAAGAATAATGTATGTGTGCGTGTGCTTTGGAGCTTCAGTGCACGTCACATGCTACGTGAAGGTGTGTGTATTGGCAGCTGATAGCATTTCGCCAGTTGATGCCTTGAATATAGACAGCCGTCCCTGGCCGCTGTATCGACAGCTGCCAATTGTCACTGCAGTGACTGACAGTCTTGTATCGATGGACGGGACCTGCTGCCACAGAGATGGAGAAGGAAACAAAAGGAAACAACTGGTGGAGAGAGGCAGAAGAGGCCGTAGAGAGAGCAGAGAAAAGGTGCAGGGAGAATGCTGACTGGCAAGCCAAGGGAAACTTTTTCACGGTCACAGACAAAAGGAAACAATAGTAAGTGTCCTTACTTGGCCTTAATCAGTCTCATGTACCTTACTGGGTCACCTTATTACCATTACTCTCAGCTAGTCTTTTGATCATCAATTGTTTGTTGTGCAAACATTATGCAAATTATTGTATAGCACAGAGTTTCAAAGTGTGGTAGAGCAATATTCCCCTTAGGTTATTTTACCATATTTTAAAATACACATCTTTACTTTTCTCAGGCTGCTCGGCCTGCCTTGAAGTCTTCTGGCACCTCTTTTAGGAGGCTCGCTCTTTGAAAAGCACTATAGTTACAGGAACACCTTTTTTATCAAGAGGAATTTATTTTCTCTATTTGCTGTTTTAGCCACAACTGAACTGTTTCCCCAACATAAGTACCCTAAATGGGAGGGTTGCATCATCTTCCAATCATCAGCATCACCCAGAAGGTAACATACACACACAACACACTTTTGTTTACAGTTCAACCTTTGTGTCAATCCGAATTATACCACTTAACCCTTCTCCTTCCCCCAACGTACCCACACTGTACAGATGATTGGAATTTGACTAACAAGTTTTCTGTCTGTAAATTTGGGTCATGAAAGTGAATTTGATAGTCATTTCCTATAATATCAAATACTTTTTGTGTAATGAGTACCGGTAGATAACTAACTACTTGGAACACCTCTTCCAGCGCCATACTCTATTTACTCGACTCTTGGTGTGATGTCATCTATAGAACTACAGCCCATTTCCCCGCATAGACAGAAACTATGAATTTAGTCACTCAAATGCATGTTTTTGTCGCCCTGGTCCATGACTACTTCAAAACTGATATGTAACATTATGAGCAATGGAGAAATATAAAAGAATCATCAGTTCCGGACTTCCCTGTTCTTCCAGCTTTGCTTCCATAGACACCATAGCCTGTGTTTCCTCTTTCAGCATTTCCTCAAACATCTTGAGGAAAACATCACTAGAAAAGGATAGGAATAGAATGCTAGCGGCTGATCTTCTTTTTGGCTTTTTTTTAACAATGTCTGCTCTTCTTTGTTTGTTTTCCACAAGTTTTGATTCAGTTTTTCTGCCCTTGAAAGTGCTCCTGATTTCTGAAATCACATTTGACTTTTTTCATTCAAACTCTTACCAAAACCTTTTTTTTTTTTCAAAGCCAGAATCAATAAAATGAACGCTGCAAATTATTCTCCTTACTTCAGAAGCCCGACAAATTCACCCATTGATTGTATCCCAGCCCAACCCACTATTTCATGAAGATGGTGTGTACACAAAACAGAGCACAGTAAATTAACCAGCTTTAATATGCAGTGCACCAGTAAATACGGGCTTGTGTGTTTATGTTGCCAGCATAACTCAACATGTTTTCACCAATTGGGGAGTGGGGAGTTATGGACCAAACAAGAGCCATTGCTTTGCTTTAGATGCAAGCTTGTTTTTACGTACAACTGTAAAAAAAAAAAAAAATAACAAAGAAAAAAACGCTTCTTCTTCAATTGTTTGGCAGTTGTCAACCACTGTCCAATACACTTTATCGCCACCTACAGGACTACAGTCTGTGCAGGTACCTTGTTGGAAGAGAGGCTTGTGCTGTCTCAATGACTCTTGAAAGGTACACTGACGGGGGTCAAATCCCTGACTAGTTCTACCATGTAGGTTTCAGAGTAGAGGCCAGTCAAAAAAAGTCAGCACATGGTCCTCCAGGACTAGAGTCTGTGCAGGTACCTTGTTGGAAGAGAGGCTTGTGCTGTCTCAATGACTCTTGAAAGCTATACAGACGGGGGTCAAATCCCTGACTAGTTCTACCATGTAGGTTTCAGAGTAGAGACCAGACAAAAAATGTCAGCACATGGTCCTCCAGTTTGGGGGTTGGGCATAGGGTTAACCCTCCCACCCAATAAAAAAAACACTCTGTTACGGAAACTGCTACGACAAAAACTCAAACATCCCCTGGCTCTAGAGTAGACCCGGGCTCTAGAGTAGTCTTGAGCCAGGCAACTGGTAGAATGACTAACCCTAGTGAACGCCTCCTGGAGGAAGCTAGAGCTACGGCAGACAGTCTACTCAGGCCCAAAACTAAGATTCGTATCGGTGCGTGGAATGTATGTACCTTGTATGAGACATCAAAAGTTAGCCCACGTATTGAGGGAATGGAACAAGTACAATCTCAACATTCTAGTATTCAGTGACTGCCGCTGGACTGGATCTGGACGCCTGATGAACGACGGCTCAATCATCCTGTACTCCGTACTCAAGAAGAATCCAATGGCGTATCCCTGGCCATTGCCAAGGAGCAAGTTACTGATAGGCTGAACATCTATGCACAACAGACAGGTCTGAATATCAACACCACAAAGACACAAGGTATGTGCATAAACACCACCAACCCCACACCTATCACCATCAAAGGTGTGCCACTTGAATTTACAGGGGATTTCACATACCTGGGAAGCTTCATCAGCAAGGACAATGGAGCGAAAAAGGTCTTGTGGGGCATTCGCAAGACTTCAGCAAATCTGGAAGTCCATACAGTACCATCTTCGGAGATTCCAAGATGCAACAGCTATGTGAAATACTGTATGTCCTCATGTACGGCTCAGAATGCTGGCGAGCGGTAAAAGGAGACATGAACAAAATCAATGCCTTCTACAACAGTTGCCTTGGAAAAATCTGCTGAATCTTCTGGCCCAACAAAATAACAAAGGAGCTTTATGCCAAAAGAGGAGGTTGAGATGTGTTCCTTGAAATCAAACACAGGCGACTCAGATGGCAAGGCCACGTTCTAAAAATGGAGGAGAAGAGGATATCTAAGGTAGCATTAAGATGGATACCACCTGGAAAACGTAACCCTGGGTGGCCAAAGAGCCCCTGGCGGAGAACAGTTAAAGGGGAGCTGACAGAGATGAAGCTTACATGGAGCAGGGCAGGGAGAACAGCAAAAGACCGAGATGAATAATGTTGAGTCGTTGGAGCCTTATTTCCCATCCGAGAAGAGAAGAAGAACTAGAGTGGAGCAACTTTACAAATATATAGTCATTTCCCCCCAAAAAACTCTCTTTTTTTATCCATTTAACACATACTCGAATATTTAACGTTCTGTTTCCATGATCTTTATGTACAGTATCATACTTGTAGCTAAGCCAACTCTTCTACTTTTTAGCATTATTGGTCAGCCTTTTTGCTCCTGCTCTTTAATTGTCAGATGTGCTTTGTATACCAAAATGTCTTGTATACATACCCACTTGCACTCATGTTGTAGGTCTGTGTTGTTAATGTTTATTTTCTTCCTCACCTCAGGAAACTTGTGGATAATTCCATTAGTGGGAGGGGTGCGTATGTAAATTAGCAGAGACAGCTGCTGGTGGAGGGAGCTTGATGGAATGATCCTTGTGGGGAAGTTGAGGGTGGTACACATGACCATATGCGCCACTATAAAGTGTTATGTATACCTGCACTATCCAATACAGGGGCTGTATCAGAAAAAAAGTTTGGATTGACACTGTCAGAGAGAAATGCATTTACAAAATGGTGTTGGGTTGCATCATACTAGGAATACTGTACATGTATGTATAATATATAGTATGTACGATTCAGTACAGTTTGACAAAAGTGCACCCACAATTTGAAATCTGTTAAATCGGGGGTTAGTAACCCATGGCTTTAGAGCCACATGCGGCTCATGAGCGGCGCCCTGGTGGCTCCATGGAACTTTTTCAAAAATGTAAGGAAATGGAAAAAAAATGGGCTGAAAAATATACTTTTTGTTGTGATATGGTTTCTGTAGGAGGACAAACACTACACAAACCTTCCTAATTGTTAAATAGCCCACTGTTTAATATGTTTAAGCTTCACTGATGAGAGTATTTGGCGAGCGCCGTTTTGTCCTACTAATTTCAGTGGCCCTTGAACTCACCGTTGTATGGTCTCTGACTCAACAGTTTGTTTACATGTATAACTTTCTCCAACGCTGCTACAGAAAGACGTGTTTTATGCCACTCCTTCTTTGTCTCATTTTGTCCACCAAACATTTTATACTGTGCGTGAATGCACAAAGGTGAGCTTTGTTGATATTATTGACTTGTTGGAGTGCTAATCAGGCATGTTTGGTCACTGCATGACTGCAAACTAATCAATGCTGACTAGGGATGTCCCGATCCGATATTTGGATCGGATCGGCCGCCGATATTTGCCAAAAAATGCGTATCGGCAAGGCATGGGAAAATGCCGATCCAGATCCAGTTTTAAAAAAAACTCCGGACCGTGTTTTCCAACGCACCTATTTAAATAATACATTCCACTTTTTTGCTGCTCCCTAATTTCCGTTCCGCATTTTCCAGCACACCTTCAACACATCCACAGGTCTGTGGATTCTCACGCAGTTGCTTTTAGCTGCTGGCATTACACGACAGGCTCTTCTCACTCTTTCCTGTGTCTCCCTCTCACAGACAGCAAGCGCACCTTCTTACACACGTCACATACTGTCACGTCATACGTCACGTACGTATACGCCCTCCCCAAGCAGGTAGCAGCATGGCTAACGTTAGCTGTGATGCTAGCGCAGCCGTGCGAGCAACGCTCCCTCTAAGGGGATTTGCCGTGCGCCTGTGCAATTGCGCACGGCAAATCTATGCCACGCACAAAATCAAATAAAAAAATAAACGCATAACAATTTTCGACACACGGACACGACAGAGAAAACAGTTTTCGTCATCATTGTTCAAATATTGTAACGTCTGTCGAGACGCTTATCTCCATTCGGTGCCACACGTCCACACCATCAAAATGCAGAGGCAAGCATTTCCAGATCAACACCATGTGAAAAAAATAGTGAGTTTTTTTAGTTGTGATTTCCTTCTCTGCATGAAAGTTTAAAAGTAGCATATATTAATGCAGTATGAAGAAGAATGTTTTAATGTAGACACGTAGAATCATCATACTGCTGTGATTATATGCATCAAGTGTTCATTCAAGGCTAAGGCAAAATATCCACATATATATGGTGTATCGTGACATGGCCTTAAAATATCGCAATATTAAAAAAAGGCCATATCGCCCAGCCCTAGTTCAATGATGCCATTTCTGTTTGTCATGTATAATTTTGTCTATTTTGTGTTTATTCTTGAATAAACAGGTCAGTTTCTTGTTACCAACCATTGTGTATTTTTCAAACTCCCCTAATTCAGCTGGCTAGTTGTTATCAAGAGTACTAAAACCCTTTTCAACATGATTCTGACAACTAAGTAGGCTAAATAACTTTAAACTTTAATACATGCTCGGATAGGCCAGTATCGGTCAGTATCGGTATCGGATCGGAAGTGCAAAAACAATATCGGTATCGGATCGGAAGTGCAAAAACCTGGATCGGGACATCCCTAATGCTGACATACTATTTAGGCTAGCTGTATGTACTTATTGCATCATTATGCCTTGTTTGTAGGTATATTTGAGTTCATTTAATTTCCTTTACTTATGTCCTCTGTGTATTTAGTTTATTTGTTCTTGTTCCATGACACATTTCTGATAGTTGTTTGTCTGCCATGTTGTTCCAGACCACAACAAATGTTAGCCAGCTTGCCAAAGATTGTAATAAAACCATCAGAAAAAGACAGCCTGCCGTTTCCTTTAACTTGGACACACACTTTTGGCCATTCTAAGACAGCCATTTCCAGGAGTTATCTCACTCTTTGAGAAGTTTTACTAATGTTTTCCAATGTTGTAAAAATGTGCAGAATAAATATTACATTTCAACATTTCTGTCAACGAAGATTTGCGTCAGCCTGCGACAAATAGTAATTTTGATAGTAGGCTAATATAGCTAATATAGACACTTACATCATGTGTTACCTTCATTGTAACACTTATATAAGTCTATTACGTTTTTAACAGATTAGTTTTTTGTATTTTTGGTCCAATATGTCTCTTTCAACATTTTGGGTTGCCGACCACTGTGTTAAATGAATACTTTCAGGTAGTGTCAATCAAAACTGACCACACATGCCACCATGCTGCCAAATTAGTGACAAAATGTGAGTCCAGGGATACACATTATTCATATTCAATTTGTGTTTTCATGCTACACACCATTATTCCCCTACACAAAAGGCCAAGTAAGCATCCTCTATTTTCGTGACCATTCTTTCCCTTCCCTTGAGGCCCTTTTGCATAATATCCTCTCCAAATGGAAGTATAAATGGTCTGTACAGTATATAGTGTAGAAAATAGCTGCGAGCCAAAGACTGCAAATGGGGAGCAGTGAGCGTTTTTTAACCAGAGCTAAATGTCCACAGATGTATACGTGAAAAGTGTCCCAAAGCACATGAACAGCCTGTTAAGACTGTAATTGGATGGTTTTCCCCTTTTAACGTGAGCTATTGTTGGGGTGCCTGTGACGTGCTGTGCTTGATTGACAGGAAATGAGAGGGGAGGCTGGGCATTCTGTCATATTGCTAATGTGATAGGTAAAGCCCCCAGGACACGTACGCACACACACAACATATCTATCTATATCTCCATACACACTTTCTCCATATGTCTCAATCTTCTAGCCACAATTCCCTGCTCTCTCTCTCTCCCTCTTTCCATCACTCACGTATCAAAACGGTCCTTCAGCGTTAGGCCGCGTGGCGTTTTAACCGCAGGTTAATAATGAGAGGAGAGGTGTGTGACCCTGTCAGGACTGTGTGAAACTGACCCAAAGATATCAGACAGGGGCCGAGACCCCCCAACCCTGAGGGTGTCAAGTGGGTTATGGATAGAGAGAGAAGGTGTGTGTGTGTGTGTGTCCATGGCCATCTTTTTATGGATGACATATGTGAGGTCATTTACATGCTATTACCTTTCCACTAGATTTGATGTGACACACACACACTTATATAAATATATATATAAATATAGTGGGTTGGCCTGCTGTGATGCCCCTGTCAGATGTCAGGATGCAGATGGGAAGGGATAGAGGGGGTTAGGTCATGTCTGGTTCCCCTCCCCTTCTTTCTCTCATACACACACACACACACACACACACACACACACACACTCTCACACACACACACACACACACACACACACACTCACCTGTCTTGCCCCCTATTGCGCACAGTTACTAAGAGAGTTGTCAGCCCCGCCATGTGAAGCTTCAACTGTTTGACATATGCCAGTGTATCCCCCATTGTCCGTACACATACACACACACACAAAAACACACACTTACGCACAAACACACTCGCATCTCATTTCAGAACAACAGGGCATCTCCCTATGATCAACATTCCGACACCGTTATCACTTAGTGTACTAGTCCCAGAGATGTAGAATTGGGAAATAGTGGTACAGTGGAGGCTCCAATGTCAGAACACAATCCATTATTCTGACCTTTTCCCTCAGGAAATAATGCAAAGAGAAATGATCTGTTCCAGAGTTAAACTTTTCCATCACAAAGGGTTTTAAAGGCCTACTAAAACCTACTACTACCGACCACGCAGTCTGATAGTTTATACATCAATGATGAAATCTTAACATTGCAACACATGCCAATACAGCCGGGTTAGTTTACTAAAGTGCAATTTTAAATTTCGCGCGGAATATCCTGCTGAAAACGTCTCAGTATGATGACGCCGGCATGTGACGTCACGGATTGTAGAGGACATTTTGGGACAGCATGGTGGCCAGCTATTAAGTCGTCTGTTTTCATCGCAAAATTCCACAGTATTCCGCACATCTGTGTTGGTGAATCTTTTGCAATTTGTTCAATGAACAATGGAGACAGCAAAGAAGAAAGCTGTAGGTGGGAAGCGGCATTTCAAACGTCCACTAACTTAAAAACAGGTCCAGAGATGGCAGCCAGGCTTTGTATATGTGTGTTAATGTTGTTTTTGTTATCTCTCCATGCTTACACTTGGCGTGATCCACATAGACAAGCCTCCATTTGTCCCACTTTTATACAAGATAATGAAGCTGTCATTCCCAGATAGCCAGACAACTTCATTGGATTGGTTCAGGAGCACAGACGGCTGCTGCCCAGGGAGACAAACCCACACACACACACACACACACACACACACACACACACACACATACATACATACATACATATGCACACTGTGAGCAATCCCTTTGTCCCCTGTTAAGCATATGTCAAATATAACCATGTATAGAAAGAGAGATTGTGTGTCATACGTACAAGCAAGTGAATGGCAGCAATATAAGACAGGATGCAACACTGCACATATCTTTACCATGCAAACAGACAGACAGTCCCAATATGAAATCAACCTTCAATGGCAAAATCCTCTGTGAATACTTGTCTCATTTTTTTTTTTTTACAAGTCAATTTCATATCCTGTCGCTTTGGACCATTCTAAAGAGATTTGGGAACAAAGTAGGAACGAAGAAAAGATGGCGCAGAATAAGAAAAGGGTCATGGAAAAGATCAAGTGTGTTAGATTGGGGTTAAAACGTCATAATGTAGACTTCTTAGTAACATGACCCAACCTATGAAAGGGCTCAACGGGTTAAAAACTTATACTGTAATTAGATTATACTTATGTTAATAGGGTTATGTTCTGATGTATTGTTTGAATGTTTTAAGTTTCCCCAGTCAGTGGGGTGATGAGATACAGGGACTTTCAGTACAGTGTCCCATAGGGGAATAACGTTAATATACTGTATGTTTGATGAAACGTGATTATATACATGAGTGTAGGTACCTATGTATGTGCTTGTACATGTACAGTATGTGTAAATGTTTGTTTGTACTGTGAATGTGCGTGTGGATGTATGTACCATGAGTGTGTATGTATGTACTGTATTTGTGTATGTATGTGGGAGCGTATGTACTTATGTAGGTAGGTAAGTACCTATGTGTGCGCGAATGTATGTATTAATGAATTAATGCACGTATGTGTGTATATATGTATGAATAATTGTGTGTATGTGAGTATGTATGTGAATTTGTATGCCCAATATATTTTTCTCCCAGTGTGTGCGGGAGCCAAAGTACGGCCTCAGCCACCCAGAGAGTCCAACCCAAAACATCAGGTGCGGTGCCCAGGGAACCAGGCACCACTGGCCCCACGCAGCCAGGCTGGCCAGCGACAGGAAGCCATGCCGCCCGGCAGGTTCAGCGGCAGGCCATAGACAGACAGTCCCAGCAGAGGACACAGGAGAAGCAGGGGACAGCTAGCCCCCAATCCAGCGAGAGACCACACCCCACATGGGCAAAAAGACGGGATGCCTTGCCCCAATAGGCCCACAGACTCCCAGCAGCCGAACGGGAAGACTGCTCCCACTCCACCAGCAACCGCGTCCCCACGAGCCCAACCTGCCTCCAGGAGAGCATGGCGGAGCCCTCCCCAGGCCGCCCCGCCCAAGTTGTGATGTGGGAGTGTATAAGGCCCACAGAGTGTCTACTGTGTAGTTAAAATTAGGAGGTCAGCCGTTACAGCCAACCTCCAGTCCCTATTGATGTGTGTACTGTAGCGTGGGGGCGATATGTATGCGGGTGGGGACTAATAATGCGATTAAAATTGGGGGACATTAAGGCCATGGTGGGTCCCTACTATGCCGAGCCCCCCGAATCCTAAGTGTCTTACATGCAGTTCAAATTGAGGGATGGACGAGCAGGGGACAAGTCAGGAGGACTGGAGCCCCATAGAGGCATCCTCATCCCCACGCCATGACAGTCCATGCAGGAGGCAACCAAGAACTACAACCTGGAGTCCACACCAGCAACCCCATGCAAAAAAACTGTACAGCCCACAACACTGCATCCATACTATCCACACAGCAATGCGCTCACACGAGTCCCAGCCAGAAAACAAAGCCTATCAACGGGGAAAGAAGTCAACGCATCCCGCTCACATGTAATGATATCACCATTCTTTACCAGCAAGCACTCTGGTGAGAACAGTAAGGAAACGCTACCTAACTTCTGAAGTGGCTGCAAATTTTATTGAGATTTTACAGAACGCTCCGACTGAAATTTTACCTGCATCATGCGACATCCTCGATGATAATTTTAATAGTAAACTAAAATTAACTCTGTACTCAGTCCCTTCACTTTGAATGAAAACAATGAAAACAAAACCTAGACTTCTGTGGAGAAACAACGAGGAATTATGTCACTGGAATAGAAATTGCAGGAGTGCAGAGAGGAGGAGATAGAGGAAATCCAAAGTAACAATACATTATCAGATGTACGTGGCAGCATGGGGGCGGCATGGCGTAGTGGGTAGAGCTGCCGTCCCAGAAACCTGAGGGTTGCAGGTTCGCTCCCTGCCTCTTACCATCCAAATCGCTGCCGTTGTGTCCTTGGGCAGGACACTTCACCCTTTCCCCCGGTGCCGCTCACACCGGTGAATGAATGATGAATGAATGATATGTGGTGGTCGGAGGGGCCGTAGGCGCAAACTGGCAGCCACACTTCCGTCAGTCTACCCCAGGGCAGCTGTGGCTACGAAAGTAGCTTACCACCACAGGTGTGAATGAATGATGGGTTCTCACTTCTCTCTGAAGCGCTTTGAGTGTCTAGAAAAGCGCTATATAAATCTAATCCATTATTATTATTATTATTATTATTATTACGTCAACATCTCAAGACCTTCAATAACACAGTCAAACAGGCCAAAATTCAACATTACTCACACAACTCATCACAGACCATAAAAGAAACCCCCAGTTCCTCTTCTCCACTTTTAAGTAAAAATTTTAATAAAGCTTTTAAAACCCCCTCAGACGCCCTTTGCAAGGACTATGCGGACCACATCAAAACCAAGATCAAAGACATTAGATCTGGTCTCCAAACACAACAAGTTTGATCTGCTGACACAGCTGATCTGTTGTCCTTGCCTGAGGAAACACTGGAGAGTTTGTTCTGGTTGATGCAAGGACACTTGGTAGAGTTTTCTCCCAAGTAAACCCAACAACCTGCCTTTTAGATCCAATTCCTACATCACTTTTTAAATCATTTTATGGATTATTCAAGGAACAGCTTTGAACTTTTATGAACTGCTCTTTTCAGACAGGGGTTCTTCCCTGTCGCCTTTTAAAACGGCCTTGGTGCGGCCCCTTCTGAAGAAAAGCAGTTTGGACCCAAACATATTTGATAATTACCGACCTGTATCCAACTTCCAATTCTTAAGTAGCATTTTTAACCAAGTCAATGACTTTTCAAATAACATTTTAGAAAAGACATCAGTCTAGTTTGAGGATGAACAACAGTACCGAAATGCACTTTTAAAGATTTTAAATGACATCAGGTGGAACTTAGATAATAAAAAACTAACAGTTTTGGTTCTGCTGGATCTAAGCGCTGCTTTTGACACAGTAGACCATCACATTTTATTAAAGAGACTTGGACACCTGGTGGGCCTCTCTGGTACTGTTTTTTCCTGGTTCTGCTCTTATCTCAGACAGATGTCTTTATGTAAGCATGGATGCATGTTTCTCGGGAACCCATGAGATAATGCTCAGTTTTAGGTCCCATTCTTTTTAATCTGTATATGATGCCTTTTGGAGACATCATTAGGAGACACTGCATCAGTTTCCGCAGTTACGCTGATGATACACAGTTGTACAGTGCCGTGTCTCCTGATGACACAGGACCAATAGATAACATTTTAACTGCATTGTAGTCATCAAGTCATGAATGGCAGTGAATTTCCTACAGCTTCAACCAGAACAAAACAGAGGTTTTAGTTATAGATTCTGAAGGTCAGTGCATGGGAGAAACTTTTACCAAAATTATACAATTTTAAACCAACACAGTCTATAAAATATCTGGGCGTGAATTTTGACTCCGAGCTGACTTTTATCCTACTTATTAAAAATTTAACAAAAATACATTTTTACCATTTTAAGAACATAGCCAGAGTACGACCGTTTCTCTCTCAGGCCAACACGGAGGTGCTAATACATGCTTTCCTGTCAATTAGACTATTGTAATGCCATGCTCTCTGGCCTTCCCAAACATAATTTTAGAAGTCTACAATTATCACACAACTCAGCTGCACGTGTGCTGACGAGGAACAGAGGGCGGAAGCACATTACACCAGTTTTAAAATCACTGCATTGGCTCCCCGTCCGCTTCAGGGTCGATTTTAAAGTTTTGTTAATAATTCTTAAATGTCTTAATGACCTTGTGCCTTCTTATCTATCTTACCTGCTTTTATCATATCAACACTCGCGAATCCTGAGGTCCTCCGGCACTGGCCTTTGAGCTTTACCAAATACCAGAACAAAGACCCACGGTGAGGCAGCATTTAGCCACTATGGCCCCCACCTGTGGAACAGCCTGCCAGAGAGGCTCAGGACTGCAGAGAGCTTTGATATTTGTTTAAAAAAAAAGGCTAAAGACACACTTTTTTAATCAGGTTTTTTACTTATCATCTTAAACTGAAGACCTCCATGAAAAATAAAAACGAAGGACCCAGATTTCCCTCGCCCGGACGCGGGTCACCGGGGCCCCCCTCTGGAGCCAGGCCCGGAGGTGGGGCACGATGGCGAGCGCCTGGTGGCCGGGCCTGCCCCCATGGGGCCCGGCCGGGCACAGCCCGAAGAGGCAACGTGGGTCCCCCCTCCAATGGGCTCACCACCCATAGCAGGGGTCATAGAGGTCGGGTGCGATGTGAGCTGGGCGGAAGCCGAAGGCAGGGCACTTGGCGGTCCGATCCTCGGCTACAGAAGCTAGCTCTTGGGACGTGGAATGTCACCTCGCTGGGGGGGAAGGGGCCTGAGCTAGTGCGCGAGGTGGAGAAGTTCCGGCTAGATATAGTCGGACTCACTTCGACGCACAGCAAGGGCTCTGGAACCAGTTCTCTCGAGAGGGGCTGGACTCTCTTCCACTCTGGCGTTGCCGGCAGTGAGAGGCGACGGGCTGGGGTGGCAATTCTTGTTTCCCCCCGGCTCAGAGCCTGTACGTTGGAGTTCAACCCGGTGGACGAGAAGGTAGCTTCCCTCCGCCTTCGGGTGGGGGAACGGGTCCTGACTGTGGTTTGCGCTTATGCGCCAAACCGCAGCTCAGAGTACCCACCCTTTTTGGATTCACTCGAGGGAGTACTTGAGAGTGCTCCCCCGGGTGATTCCCTCGTTCTACTGGGGGACTTCAATGCTCATGTTGGCAGCGACAGTGAAACCTGGAGAGGCGTGATTGGGAAGAATGGCCGCCCGGATCTGAATCCGAGTGGTGTTTTGTTATTGGACTTTTGTGCTCGTCACAGATTGTCAATAACGAACACCATGTTCAAACATAAGGGTGTCCATATGTGCACTTGGCACCAGGACACCCTAGGCCGCAGTTCCATGATCGACTTTGTAGTTGTGTCATCGGATTTGCGGCCTCATGTTTTGGACACTCGGGTGAAGAGAGGGGCGGAGCTTTCTACCGATCACCACCTGGTGGTGAGTTGGCTGCGATGGTGGGGGAGAATGCCGGACAGACCTGGCAGGCCCAAACGCATTGTGAGGGTTTGCTGGGAACGTCTGGCAGAGTCTCCTGTCGGAGAGAGTTTCAATTCCCACCTCCGGAAGAACTTTGAACATGTCACGAGGGAGGTACTGGACATTGAGTCCGAATGGACCATGTTCCGCGCCTCTATTGTCGAGGCGGCTGATTGGAGCTGTGGCCGCAAGGTAGTTGGTGCTTGTGGTGGCGGTAATCCTAGAACCCGTTGGTGGACACCGGCGGTGAGGGATGCCGTCAAGCTGAAAAAGGAGTCTTATCGGGTTCGTTTGGCTCATAGGACTCCTGAGGCAGCGGACAGGTACCGACAGGCCAAGCAGTGTGCGGCTTCAGCGGTCGTAGAGGCAAAAACTCGGACATGGGAGGAGTTCGGGGAAGCCATGAAATGCGACTTCCGGACGGCTTCGAAGCAATTCTGGACCACCACCCGCCGCCTCAGGAAGGGGAAGCAGTGCACTATCAACACTGTGTATGGTGAGGATGGTGTTCTGCTGACCTCGACTGCGGATGTTGTGGATCGGTGGAGGGAATACTTCGAAGACCTCCTCAATCCCACCAACACGTCTTCCTATGAGGAAGCAGTGCCTGGGGAGTCTGTGGTGGGCTCTCCTATTTCTGGGGCTGAGGTTGCTGAGGTAGTTAAAAAGCTCCTCGGTGGCAAGGCCCCAGGGGTGGATGAGACCCGCCCGGAGTTCCTTAAGGCTCTGGATGCTGTGGGGCTGTCTTGGTTGACAAGACTCTGCAGCATCGCGTGGACATCGGGGGCGGTACCTCTGGATTGGTGGTTCCTCTCTTTAAGAAGGGGAACCGGAGGGTGTGTTCTAACTATCGTGGGATCACACTCCTCAGCCTTCCCGGTAAGGTCTATTCGGGTGTACTGGAGAGGAGGCTACGCCGGATAGTCGAACCTCGGATTCAGGAGGAACAGTGTGGTTTTCGTCCTGGTCGTGGAACTGTGGACCAGCTCTATACTCTCGGCAGGGTCCTTGAGGGTGCATGGGAGTTTGCCCAACCAGTCTACATGTGTTTTGTGGACTTGGAGAAGGCATTCGACCGTGTCCCTCGGGAAGTCCTGTGGGGAGTGCTCAGGGAGTATGGGGTATCGGACTGTCTGATTGTGGCAGTCCGCTCCCTGTATGCTCAGTGCCAGAGCTTGGTCCGCATTGCCGGCAGTAAGTCGGACACGTTTCCAGTGAGGGTTGGACTCCGCCAAGGCTGCCCTTTGTCACCGATTCTGTTCATAACTTTTATGGACAGAATTTCTAGGCGCAGTCAAGGCGTTGAGGGGATCTAGTTTGGTGGCTGCAGGATTAGGTCTCTGCTTTTTGCAGATGATGTGGTCCTGATGGCTTCATCTGGCCAGGATCTTCAGCTCTCACTGGATCGGTTCGCAGCCGAGTGTGAAGCGACTGGGATGAGAATCAGCACCTCCAAGTCCGAGTCCATGGTTCTCGCCCGGAAAAGGGTGGAGTGCCATCTCCGGGTTGGGGAGGAGATCTTGCCTCAAGTGGAGGAGTTCAAGTACCTCGGAGTCTTGTTCACGAGTGAGGGAAGAGTGGATTGTGAGATTGACAGGCGGATCGGTGCGGCGTCTTCAGTAATGCGGACGCTGTATCGATCCGTTGTGGTGAAGAAGGAGCTGAGCCGGAAGGCAAAGCTCTCAATTTACCGGTCGATCTACGTTCCCATCCTCACCTATGGTCATGAGCTTTGGGTTATGACCGAAAGGACAAGATCACGGGTACAAGCGGCTGAAATGAGTTTCCTCCGCCGGGTGGCGGGGCTCTCCCTTAGAGATAGGGTGAGAAGCTCTGCCATCCAGGGGGAGGTCAAAGTAAAGCCGCTGCTCCTCCACATCGAGAGGAGCCAGATGAGGTGGTTGGGGCATCTGGTCAGGATGCCACCCGAGCGCCTCCCTAGGGAGGTGTTTAGGGCACGTCCGACCGGTAGGAGGCCGCGGGGAAGACCCAGGACACGTTGGGAAGACTATGTCTCCCGGCTGGCCTGGGAACGCCTCGGGGTCCCAAAGGAAGAGCTGGACGAAGTGGCTGGGGAGAGGGAAGTCTGGGCTTCCCTGCTTAGGCTGCTGCCCCCGCGACCCGACCTCGGATAAGCGGAAGAAGATGGATGGATGGATGGATGGATGGATGTTTTCTATTTTAAATAATAATATTACTACTATTATTCTCTCAATGTTATGTTTTATTAACCTATTAATGTAATATTTATATTATTTATATTTTATTTTTGCATAAATGTTATCATATGTTTTATACTATTTTTTAGATGGCGTTCATTTTGGTTATTGTTCAGTGTAGACGCATCAAATGTAGCGTTTTTCCTCAAATGTTTTTTTTGCTTTTTTATTGTCAATAGTGCTGCGTGAGTGCAGGTGTGTGTATGTTTTCTTCTCATCTATTTTTTTTTTTTTGTACAGCACTTTGTGTTTGCCATTTGCCTGTATATGAAAAGTGCTATATACATAAAGTTTGATATGATTTGATGTTGTCGTGTGGCACTACGGTATGTCACTTTGAGTGCATTGTAAAGCTATAGCGTTGTGGCTTGTGCAGCCCTTTGAGACACTTGTGATTTAGGGCTATATAAATAAAGATTGATTGATTGATTGATTGATAGAGCTACTGAAGCTGTACGCAGACTACTCTTAAGTATGTTTCATTGTCACAGTGTCCCTCGAGAACATACAGTATAACAGAGGGCTATTTAACTGGTGGCGCGGGGACCAAGTCCGGCCCGGGAATGACATCAGACTGGCCCCTGAGTTAAGTTCAAAGACAGAAACTTTAACATTTTACAGTAAAAAAAACATTAGTGTGCTTCTATTGCTGAGAGGAACTTGGACCACTGTTAAAAAGCACACCTGTGAAGTGAAAACCATTTCAGATGAGTACCTCTTAAAGCTCATCGAGAGAATGCCAAAAGTGTGCAAAGCAGTAATCAGAGCAAAGGGTGGCTATTTTGAAGAAACTAGAATACAAAACATGTTTTCAGTTATTTCACCTTTTTTTGTTAAGTACATAACTCCACATGTGTTCATTCATTGTTTTGATGCCTTTAGTGACAATCTACAATGTAAATAGTCATGCAAATAAAGAAAACGCATTGAATGAGAAGGTGTATCCAAACATTTGGCATGTACTGTATGTAATACAGAAATCATCAAAGTTTTCTAATCATTACAAAAATAGTAAATTGTTTATAGACTCTCTTGCAAAAATGTTTTTCAACACACCCTGCTCAATTTTTACACACGTGCTTGTTAGTCCTCTAAAGGAGCGGAACAAATGTAGTCATGATTCAGCTCAACATACATAAGTTGCAGTGGATGTTTTGTTGAGCACACTGAGCTGTGTGAGAAATTTCAAGTTAATCCAACATATGGGGTTTGACAACAGTGTGTGTTTGTCAGGTAACAGTTTTTTGTGTGCAGTGGTTCAGTAGAAGAAGAGTTACTTTAAGACTGGTTGTGGATTGAGTGGCGCACAGTGGCTGGTAGGGTCTGTATTGATCTGGACCCCAGGATGCAGGGGCAGCAGGTGAAGTGCAGGTAAATAAAAAAAAACTTTGTTGAGGTAGAAAGAGTGCAGCAAAGATGTGCGTAAAAAGCTACAGGCATAAGAAGCATTGGGAATGCTATGCAGCACGTTGAAGCACAATACAAAATGATCCAGCCCCGTCCTATTGCCTGTACTACTGTAGGTTTTTGCCACAAATGTTTTTGACTTTCCAGAATATAAACATCTTTATTGTTTTTTTTATTGAATTGTAAATAGCTGGCACGTTTGTAATCCGATGTAGGAATTTGGTGTAATTAAAAAAAAAAAAAGAAGAAGAAGAAAGATGGCTCATCTTTTTTTAATACTATATTGAACTAAACCCGACATCCACAACAAAAACATGTAGTTTTGTGGAAAGAAGTAGAACAAACTACTTTATCAAATAACAGTATATGAAGACAAGATCATAGTGCAAATACTCGGATGAAAGTACAAAGGACAGTTCAAAGTTTAAGAAATAAGCCAAGCTTTTCATCTTGAGTGATAACACACAGCCTACATTTCCCACAATGCAATTTCTCTTCAGAGTCTCCTTAAGAGCCCCCCTGCAGCTCCTGAGGAAGTGATCTCATCTATATTTGCATTAAAACTGGAACTTCAAAGGTGAACTCGTTAGTTGAAATGACACACTGGAGATATTGATTGGAATGCCTCTTTAAAAGTTTAGTGAAGTCAAGCACAGTGGAGATGGACACATGAAGATGGACACAGCGGGAGCACACACACACACACACACACACACACACTGGCTGTCGTGTGCACAAATGAAAGAGAAGAAGCAAGGCTGTTAACTTGCCTTTTTTTTATTATATCATCCACAAACCCACTCATCTCTGCCTATTCAAAGACAAGACATAATTACTGCTTTGAGTATTTAGCGCCATAATTTACTCGTTCTGTCACATTATTTACGAGTCTGTCTTCCTCTGTCTCAGGCTCCCAGCAGGGGGTTTGCCCCTATAATCTACTCTGTTAGGTCCAATCCATATTGCAAGTTATTATCACTCTCATTTGCTTATTAAGTGCTCCCTTGTTTTCTTCAAATAAAGCTATAATTAGAGATTCAGCAGCTTGAAATACTATCTTCTCTTTATGGACTCTTGGCTGGGATGAGAGAGAACTGTGTTTTATCACACTCCTCGAGTTAATGAGGATGTGCACAACTTGATACTGACGCTGTTTGTGTGTGTGGATGTGGATGTGCGTGTTGTAATTATTCCTTCCTACTTTCCCAAATAGCTATATCGGCACTGTTTATGTATGTCCAAAATGTTTGAGTCGTTGTTGTTTTTCTTTTTTGTTAGAAAAAAAACAAATACAACTATACATACTTGACTGTACAGCAAGGGGCCCAACTTTTCCACTACAAAGGGGCTTGGGGCCCACTCAAATATTAACACTGAATTAGTAATCTTACTCTTGATTTGAATCGTATTCAATAATTATATCTAGTCTACTTACAGTACAGTTTGACAGGATGAAACCATGTATTAATCACAAAGATTATCACCAAAGCTTAGGCCAGGCTGATATAAAAATTAACACTAATCAAATATTAAAACTCAAAAAAACTGATTTATAAAAATTGTACATACGATTACGCAGTGCTAAAATAAATGTATTCTAAATAAATTAATAATAATAACATGTATTTTTCTTAAATAAACTGTCATAATTTTTGCACTTAAGAAAGTTTTTTTTCCCGTTTGTTTAGTATTAAAAATAATAATAATGGATTTGATTTTATATAGCACTTTTCTATTATTAGATACTCAAAGCGCTCACAGAGAAGTGAGAACCCATCATTCATTCACACCTGGTGGTGGTAAGCTACATTTTTTAGCCACAGCTGCCCTGGGGTAGACTGACGGAAGCGAGGCTGCCAGTTTGCGCCTACGGTCCCTCCGACCACCACCTATCATTCATTCATCACTCATTCACCAGTGTGAGCGGCACCAGGGGCAAGGGTGAAGTGTCCTGCCCAAGCACACAACGGCAGCGATTTGGATGTCAAGAGGCGGGGAGCGAACCTGCAACCCTCAGGTTTCTGGCACGGCCGCTCTACCCACTACGCCATGCCGCCCCTAATATTGTCTTTACCGCCACAAGTGGTGGAAAAGTGCATTACAACTGAGTACCGCCCATACGGACCACAGCTGAGAAACTCAAAGGGGGCACATGCGGCCCAACGATGGGCCCTGGCCCTATGGTTAAGAAACACTCCTGTAGAGTATATCCTGTTGTTGTTCATGAGCAAAAAAAAAAATTACCGTATATTCCGGACCATAGGGCGCACCGGATTGTAAGGCGCGCTGCCGATGAATGGTCTATTTTCAATCTTTTTTCATATATAAGGCGCATTAAAAGAGACTTTTTTTTTTTTTTTTTTATATTATAAATTGAAAACACTTCCTTGTGGTCTACATAACATGTAATGGTGGTTCTTTGGTCAAAATGTTGCATGGATTATCTTCTTTCTTACCAATGATTGTCACACACACACTAGGTGTAGTGAAATTATTCTCTGCATTTGACCCATCACCCTTGATCACCCCCTGGGAGGTGAGGGGAGCAATGAGCAGCAGTGGTGGCCACGCCCGGGAATAATTTTTGGTGATTCAACCCCCGATTCCAACCCTTGATGCTGAGTGTCAAGCAGGGAGGTAGTGGGTCTCATTTTTATAGTCTTTGGTATGACTCGGCCGGTGTTTGAACTGACAACCTACCGATCTCAGGGCGGACACTCCAACCACAAGGCCACAGATCATCTTCAAACCGCTTTCTGACAGTCGCTTCAGGATTAGCTGTTTTATGGGCGGTCTTATTTACATGGCTCACCTTCGACAGCGTCTTCTCCACACCATCTTTGTTGTAGCGTGGAAGGACGGGAGGGGAAGAAGTTTTAAAAGATGGAGCTAACTGTTCTAATGACATTCAGACTTTACTTAAATCAATAACGGAGCAGCATCTCCTCATCCGGAAACAACAAGTAGGCCAGAAGTGTGTCCCGTAAAACGGGACACACTTCTCAAACTCCACTTGTTCTAATAACTAAAGTTCCTTTGAGTGAATAATGTTAACTCACTACACCGGTATGTTTTAATGCTTTCATGGCGAGTTTACTGACAGATATAAGTAAGAACTTTACATTACTTTATATTAGAAATGGCAACAGCGGAGGATGAATGCCCCATAACTACGTCGTCGGTACGGACTACAAAGGCGAATGCGCGCAATTTTTCAGGATTTATGGAGATTCCAAATACAGATCAACAGATACCAGAAGGTAAGAAAAGTTTATTTTGCATAATATTGCGAAACAAAACGCCAGATAATATGTCTTACCTTATACACACACCATAATAATACACGTATGTTTAATGCGCCGACAATCCACCAAGCGGAGCTGCTTCAAAGCTTATCAAAGTCATACATCAAAACATTTTGATAGATTTTTGAGCACTGTGTGTAATGTTCTATATTTTCAATAAAACATATAAAATGTTGGTGTTGTTTACTTGAGTCATATTGCCATCATAACTCTTACCAAGTATCTATTATGTTTGACTGCCGTCTACTGGTCACACTTATCATTACACCATGTACCAAATAAAATTGCTTCGAGGTCGGTGAGCAAAACCAGAATTATTCCGTACATTAGGCGCAGCGGGTTATTAGGCGCACTGTCGAGTTTTGAGGAAAAAAAGGATTTTAAGTGCGCCTTATAGTCCCAAAATACGGTAGGCTATAACCAAAGTTTACTATGCAAAAAGGCCACTATCAACTCATTTATTTGGATTGTTTTTAAATATGAAATAATGGGAATAATAAAAAGTTCAAGGGCCAAACTCGCGCTATAATAAAACCTTTAATAACTGTTAGGCAATAATTGAAATAACAAGGACGTTGATAAAATCCCTTGTAGTTGGCAGATGTGTAGATCATCAAGACCAAATGTGTAGCGAAGCCTGCTATTATCAAAAGCTGTACTACGTGAAATGAAGTGATTGGTCATACTATATTTACTAGATATGTCACAATCCTGATCATGGGATCGGATGGGTGGCGATGTTTGCCTTTTTCAACTGATCTGCAATTGGTTATTTACCGCAGCTGCGTCCTAGTGTTTATTTACATGGCTAAAGATTGTACTCACCTGAAAGATTCCTTTAAAAAGGATGCATGCTCAGGGAGACACAATTGTGTTTCCATGCAGGAGTTGCCTGAATTCCAGGAGAGTCAATCAATCAATCAATCAATGTTTATTTATATAGCCCTAAATCACAAATGTCTCAAAGGGCTGCACAAGCCACAACGACATCCTCGGTACAAAGCCCACAGTGCGTGTCTTGCCAGAACACCGGCTTTAATTTGAGACCAAGTTGCAATGAATCCGCAGTGCAAAGACACTTCTAAGATGCTAATCTTCCCCAACATGGCGGAAATTAAACTATGTTTCTTCCAAGTAGCATTATCACTGCAGGAGGAAAATTAATGGCTCATGCTTCCAACTTTTCAGTGCACTGGTCGTTTTACTGACAGTAATACTTCATTAGTGTAACTTTGGTCTGTAACTTGCAATCGCAATCATCATTATAATCAAAAGTTACATTAGATTTAGGTTTCACCAATGAAAAATCCTTTGAGATTCTTAAAATCAGTTTCAATGAAGATACACTATTTCACGTTGCTCTGTTGGTTTTTCGAGTTAAAGCATCCAATTCAAATGGTTTGTTACATATTGCATCAATTTTATTTATTTATTTTTTTTTTTTAAGTGCAGCACTTGCTTTTTGTATTAACCTTTTTTCCATATTTAACAGGTTTTTACAAAACGCATCAAAGTTAATTACAAAATGCCGCTTTGTTATCACATGTTGCACCATTAATACATATTGCAATGTTACGAAGCTAATTGCTAAAGCTTCAATGCAGATGTCGATACAATCGATACCTGGTATAGTATCAGTCGAAAAATGTTACTTGAGTGATTAAATCGATATTTTCTTGCTATTGTTATAATAAAATCTTTTCGGGGGGTAATTCTTTTTTATTTATTTTTTACCAACTCAGGTAGTAAGTCTCTGGATGATGCAGAAAGGCTGTGAGGGCAAAATCCAAATAATTTAAATGGGAGCCAAAGTTGTTGTTTAGTTATTGTGCACTAGCTACTTTGTTTAAAAACAATGTATGTAGCATTCAATACCAGAAATGCAATACATCATCTGATTTACAACAATATTACCAAATTCCACATTTAATAAGATAAGCTGTATTAAAATGTGTTGTTTTGTTGACTTTAGTAACTCGCTATAAAACATTTTCAGTTCTTTAATCGGATCGGGACTCAAAATCGGAAACAAAAACTGAGCTGTCTGGCCGCAATACCCAGCAATATGTTTGGAGGAGAAAAGGTGAGGCATTTAATCCCAGGAACACCATCCCTACCGTCAAGCATGGTAGTGGTAGTCTTATACTCTGGGCCTGTTTTGCCGTCATTGGAACTGGTGCTTTACAGAGAGTAAATGAGACAATGAAAAAGAAGGGTTACCTCCAAATTCTTCAGGACAACCTAAAATCATCAGCCCGGAGGTTGGGTCTTGGGCGCAGTTGGGTGTTCCAACAGTACAGTGACCCCAAACACACGTCAAAAGTATTAAAGGAATGGCTAAATCAGGCTAGAATTAAGGTTTTAGGATGGCCTTCCCAAAGTCCTGACTTAAACGTGTGGACAATGCTGAAGAAACAAGTCCATGTCAGAAAACCAACACATTTAGCTAAAATGCACCAATTTTGTCAAGAGGAGGTCAAAGATTCAACCAGAAACTTGACAGAAGCTTGTGGATGGCTACCAAAAGCACCCTATTGCAGTGAAACTTGCCAAGGGACATGTAACCAAATATTAACATTGCTGTATGTATACTTTTGACCCAGTAGATTTGGTCAAATTGTCAGTAGAGCCATAATAATTTCATAAAAGAACCAAACTTCATGAATGTTTTTTTGTGACCAACAAGTATGTGCTCCAATCACTCCATCACAAAAAAATAAGAGTTGTAGAAATGATTGTAAACTCAAGACAGCCATGACATTATGTTCTTTACAAGTGTATGTAGACTTTTGACCACGACTGCGCATACATTCATACATATCGGTAGACAACCAACTGTACTTGTAATGCCCCCTTTCCATCGTCAGATAAACGTGTGGACAATGCTGAAGAAACAAGTCCATGTCAGAAAACCAACAAATTTAGCTGAACTACACCAATTTTGTCACGAGGAGTGGTCAAAAATTCAACCAGAAGCTTGCCAGAAGCTTGTGGATGGCTACCCAAAGCGCCTTATTGCAGTGAGACTTGCCAAGGGACATGTAACCAAATATTAACATTGCTGTATGTATACTTTTGACCCAGCAGATTTGCTCACATTTTCAGTAGACCCATAATAAATTCATAAAAGAACCAAACTTCATAAATGATTTTTGTGACCAACAAGTATGTGCTCCAATCACTCCATCACAAAAAAATAAGAGTTGTTGAAATGATTGGGAACTCAAAACAGCCATGACATTATGTTTTTTACAAGTGTATGTAAACTTTTGACCACGACTGTACTATCTCAGACTGATTGCCTTGAAAAAGGGCAATTGAAACAACAAAGCTCGTAGTATCCTAAGAGTTCTACACTGTGCTGTACTGTATTTTAACTTATTGGCAACTCTTGGGCCAGTGAACCAATCAAAACCATTTCCCGAGGATGGTCCACCGATCCGTTCTTACCTTCTTGTGACCCCCCCTGCGGGCCGAGCGCCCCGTCTTTGAGTGGAGTACATTAGGACACGGCCCAGCGACACTCTGATTACATATGCTAGCTGCGGTAATGAGCTGAGGTGGACAGTGGAGGACTGCCGCTGTTTATGGCAACTCATTATCTGGCCCATTGACCAGAACTGTTCTACACATCACAGAACCTTGTGTCCTCTACATCCAGTCGACCGTCACTCTCTGTACACGGAGGCGTGGGCCGGGGGGGCTGCAAAAGTATTGCGTGTGTGTCTATGTGCTCAGGTAAAGTTCTGATGTGTTATATGCTTACATGCATGTTTGGGTGAAATGGTCACATGACACTGTGGGTGCTGCGTGAATACTATGATGGTCGGCCAAACTAAAATGTTTGCAGCCCCGGAGAGAGAGAGACGGAGGCACTAAACTCAAGGGCACATTTGTTTCAAGCTAATGATAGAATGTAAATGGAGCAAATTTCCTCTACGAGAACACAAGCTCTCTAGCGCCAACACACAACTCCTTCATAGTTTCACACACACACACACACACACTTAGCCGTCGTGGCGTTGTGTTGATGGAGTGCAGAATCTCATTACGCATCTAATAGAATAAGTGTAGTGTGCGTACGGGGAGAGGAGAGGAGCAGCCAACCTGATTAGCCTTATCGCTTTATTATGCCGCTCTGCACGCAGCACACGGGACAATTGCATTAGAGAGGAGCAGATGAGCTGAAGGCAAGGAGAACTCAGCAAACACTGCCTTAATTGATTCCTCACCAAATTAGCAGGGACAGGTTGGAGAAGCAGAGAATAGAGGGTGGGGTGGGGTGTAGTTTTCTGTGTGGCTGCCTGACTGAATGGCGGCTCGGGCGGCTTCTTCGCTGGTTACTACTTCTGTTCTTCTACTTTGTCTCTGAGTCTTAACCAGCCCACTATGAGTCTGTTCTGTGCAACTTTTTGTTTTCTGAGAGGGAGTTTTTACTTGCCTCTCTCACCACAAGGTTCAGCAGGTTACGACATTACAGAAGTACCTCCATTTATTTATAGTGACAGAGTTCTTAACTCAAAACTGTTAGTGCTCAAGCTCCTGCCGCCACACAGCCTCTGCACGGCTACACACATTCAGCAATCAACACACCTGCCACTGATGAGCGCTCCACGTCCTTCATAAGCCAGCATGTCCTGCATTTCAGTGCCAGAACGTAGCTACTTGTCTTCCTACAGTAAGCCCTACACGTCTCTTGCTCTCCGCGCCTATGTGCTTCTTTGTTTTCAGTGTTCCCCTCCTCTGTGCTCATTGTGTCCTATCCTGTGTCGTCACCCTGCAGTCCCTCTTCGTTCCCTGGATTTGTGCTGTGTGTCTCGTCTCCCTGGATTTCCCCTTGTCTTCTTGCTGCCTCCCCCCCTCTGACGCCTTGCTCCTGCTCCTGACTTCTTGCTTGCCCACGGACTTCCGAAACTGCCTTGCCCCTTCTGGACTACCGCACCTCTCACAACACGCACCTTCAACATTGTACGGTAAAACTCATCCGCTAGACCAGTGTTTTTCAAACACTGTGCCGCGGCATACTAGTGTGCCGTGGGATACAGTCTGGTGTGTCGTGGGAGATTATGTAATTTCACCTATTTGGGTTAAAAATATTTTTTGCAAACCAGTAATTATAATCCGCAAATGATGTGTTGTTGAGTGTCGGTGAAGTCTAGAGCTCGGCAGACTAACCGTGTAATACTCTTTCATATCAGTAGTTGGCAGCCGGTAGCTAACTGCTTTGTAGATGTCGGAAACAGCGAGAGGCAGTGTGCAGGTAAAAAAACTAATGCTTAAACCAAAAATAAACAAAAGGTGAGTGCCCCTAAGAAAATGCATTAAAGCTTAGGGAAGGCTATGCAGAACAAAACTAAAACTGAACTGGCTACAAAGTAAACAAAAACAGAATGCTGGACGACAGCAAAGACTTACTGTGGAGCAAAGACAATGTACATCTGAACATGACATGACAATCAACAATGTCCCCACAAAGAAGGATAAAAACAACTGCAATATTCTTGATTGCTAAAACAAAGTAGATGTGGGAAATATCGATCAAAGGAAGACATGAAACTGCTACAGGAAAACACCAAAAAAAGAGAGAAAGCCACCAAAATTGGAGCGCAAGACAAGAACTAAAACACTACACACAGAAAAACAGCAAAAAAAAACTTTAAGTAAGTCAGGGTGTGATGTGACAGTACACCTACTTTGAGACAAGAGCTATATTGATGCATGCTTGGTTATGCTTTAAAGTCATATCCAACAATTGTGACAACGACTTTTTAATGTCAACTGAGTTTTGTTTTTTAATGATTTCTGCTGGTGGTGTGCCTCCACATTTTTTCAATGCAAAAAATGTGCTTGGCTCAAAAAAGTTTGAAAAACACTGCGCTAGACGCACCACATAGTCACACCATACACGTTTGGATTTATTACACACGTCATTTTTATTATATTAATGAATACGCCTCAGGCTAAAGCACGCCCCTGCCTCAGTGCCGTCTTCTTCTCCACCGGACGTAACAAAAACACTGGTATCTCAAATCAGCGTCTCCCATTTGAACATGTAACTTGTCTTTTAAAAAAAAACAGACGTTTAGATCAGAAATATTGTCTAAAAACAATACAATAGAACGTACTACTTACTAACAGCTACAGTAGCTTTATGACATACCGTAGTAATAATAATGTACAGCTCAGTGGCCTTGTGGTTAAGAGTGTCCGCCCTGAGACTGAGAGGTTGTGAGGTCAAACCCCGACCGAGTCATACCAAGGACTACAAAAATTGGGACCCATTACCTCCCTTCTTGGCACTCAGCTTCAAGGGTTGGAATTGGGGGTTGAATTGCCAAGTGATTCCCGAGCGCGGCGCACGCTGCTGCTCACTGCTCCCCTCACCTCCCAGGGGGTGTACATGGGGATGGGTCAAATGCAGAGGACACATTTCACCACACCTAGTGTGTGTGTGACTATCATTGGTACTTTAACTTTAACTTTAACTTCAGCATCCACCCTGGAGAGTGGAATTCCAGCTGCTTCTCTGTCAAACACACCATCAGCAGCTTTTTAATATTGTCATGGATAAATGTCCGCCGTTTACATATTAATGTAACATTCTTGGCTGGCGTTAAACACATTCTGATTGAGTATGGTGCAGACTCGCATTGATACGCTTGAGTTGGCTACACTCTTTGTCATGTTTTTGATGAATATCATCCACTTCTTCGCAGCACTGTCCTACACACCCGTCTTCTCCCTTCCCGTGTTTGGCAAACTAAGTTATGTCGATCTCTATAAGCTCTATAAGAAGTTTGCTATGCAGACTAATAGCAGGGATGCGTGGAACTAAATTTGTTGCCTGCAACTTCAAGCGTAACAATTAGCCGAGAGACAGCTCTTACCTCAAAACAGTCGTAGGTTGGGGCAGTCTTAAATGCACTGTAAAATATGTTGACTTGACAAAAATCGCTGCCATATGCATACCACAAAGAGACAGAGGATGTACAGTTGCACACAAATTTCTTGTCTTATCCAAAACCGTCTTGCGGAATAACATTTGTCCTTCTTTGTATGTGTCGGTGTACAATTATATATTAATCATATGTACAGTTGTGCAGCAGTTGGTGTAACTGTAAGCTAACAAAAGGGTGAACATTTGGAAAATATGAATACAATTTTTTTGTCATGTCTGTGTAATCATGTTTTGTTTTAGTCATGTCATGTTTTGTTTTGTTTAGTTATTGGACTCTTTATTTTCTGGCTTTTCACTCCCTTGTCTTGTTTCTATAGTTACCCATTAGTTTCACCTGTTCCACGTTTGAACTCATTGTGCACTCTTGTTTGTCACCATAGCAACCCATTAGTTTTCACCTGCCCTCACGACTCACGCACTTTAATCATGTCACTATTATTTAAGCTTCCAGTTGCCAGGCTGTCTGTCTGGCGACATCATACCCCTGTCACACTCTGTTTACCTCTGCGCACTTCATGCCATGTCCAAGTAAGTTTTTGTTTATTAATGCCACAGTTAGTGTTTTTGTTTCATTGTTCATAATTTCTGCCTTTGTGCAAGTTTTGTGTTTATAGCCAAGTTTTGTACCTCCACTGTGAGCGCCTTTTGTTTGTTTCTTTTTTTGAGTGTTAAAATTAAATATGTCTTCACCTTCACGCCATGTCTGGTCGAAATAATTTGCACCACGGGAGAACAAATCACGCCAAAGTCCTAGTCTTGACATTTTTCAGACAAAAACACTGGGTCATGGGTATAAACACTATATGCCAGGGGTGTTCAAACTTAGCCACCTCAGTTTGGCCCTTGAGACAGTATGAGGGGTAGGGTATTTTCATGTTATGTTTAAATAGCTGGCGGTCTGATAGGTGTCACTAGCCACGTGTACATGGACAACATTTTTTCAATGTGATCATCATTCGGATTAAAATGTTACTGTGTACATCAGGCCTGGGCAATTATTTTGACTCGGGGGCCACATTTAGAGAAAAAAATATCTCTGGGGGCCGGTATATCTATTTTTAGGAACACTAATACAAAACCTCACAATAATGTCTGATTGAATGCTAAAACGTTATGACAGACCACCTTAAAAAACGTAAGGGAATTTTTAATTTATCTATGAAGGATAAAACACGGAATATTGACAAAATATGAATGTCACACCCCCTTTCGATTGACATATTTTAAAATCAAGTGAATCGCAACAAAAATGCAACAAACAGTGAAATATGAACGCGAAGGGTACAGAATAAACCCACCTACAATCTGATATATCTGATTTATCACTAAGCTTCAGAACTTTCCACGTCTGCGGAAACGCTTCTCGCCCACACTGCTTGGTGCCTCATCTGATCTGCTAGTAGTAACTAATTAGATTACCATAGTAACTAATTAGATGACCATAGTAACTAGTATATCATCCAAAAGTGCAGATTCCAACCATTGTAAGCCTGCACTTGTGTATAGTTGAAGACTTACGGTCATTAGAAAACATCACTGCACATCATTATGGCAGCTACACTTTCCATCTTAAAGATCTAAAAAAAATATTTGGGAATGTCCGGCGGGCCAGATTGAAAAGCTTAACGGGCCACATGTGGCCCCCGGGCAGTCGCTCTTCTTTTAATAGATTTATTACAATCTTTGGCAAGCTCGGTAGCGTTTGCTGTGGTCTGGAACAACATGGCACACAAACAACTATCTGAAATGCAGCTAATACATACAGATAATGTGTCATGAGACATTCAAAACTAAATTATATACAAAGAGGATAAAAGTAAAGGAAATTAAAAAATGAGCTCAAATATACCTACAAATGAGGTATAATGATGCAATATGTACATACAGCTAGCCTAAATAGCCTGATTAGCACTCCAACCAGTCAATAACATCAACAAAGTGCACCTTTGTGCATTCACGCACAGCATCAAACTTTTGGTGGACAAAATGAGACAAAGAAGGAGTGGAAGATTGTACATGTAAACAAACTGTTGCGTCACAGTCCACACTGTGGTGAGTTCAAGACCCGACGAAATCAGTAGGACAAAACGATGTTCACCAAATACTCATATTAAACATATTATTCAGTGGGCTTTCTCACAATTGGGAAGGTTTGTGTCAAGTTTGTCCTCAAACAAAAACCATACTAAAAACAAAAAAAATATTTTTCCCCCATCTTTTTCCATTTTCAATCCTTTTTTAAAAATGCTCCAGGGAGTCACTAGGGCGTCGCTAAAGAGCCGCGGGTTGCTGACCCCTGTCCTTAACCTATAGATCCAGGAACCAGATGATGCAGGAACCAAAGGTTCTGTCAGAATAATTGTATCTAAGTTATCACAAAACTTTGTCTTCCCATGAGTTCCCGGCGAGCAGACAAAAGCTGTCTTTGATCTTCCCAAGCAAAAGGCTTGTAAAACTCCACTGTGTACGATGGGAAGCGACATGAAGGTGTCGGTTTCTTTGATCTATTGTAATCCACAGGAAGATCTTATCTTGACCCGAGATCTACAAAGCGGAGAGGAAGCAGGACCTGACGCAAGCTCCAGGCATCTTTTCTTTGAACTGTTTTGTGACCGAGGGCAATGTCTGTTTACGACCCCCTCTCCCCTTAGAAACAGCTGTTGCCATGTAATCAGGGAAAGTCCAAATAAAAGAGGAGGCCTGCAATCCTTTCGTCAGAGCGCAGGACGACACTGTACAAGAGTACAGGTGTACGCGCTCTCCTCATTGAGCTAAATTGAATCCAGTCTCTGTTTAATTCCTTGCTTCTTGTCTGTTTAATAGATGTCATCGTTGTTTGAACCTGACAGGTTCAGTGGAAAAGGGCCTATAGACGCCTTCGTAAGCCACAAACTTCAAAGCGCGATATGGCTAGGGACGAATGCATTACATTAGTAATAGCGAAAGACCGAAATGGGGCCACAAACCAAATCTTGAGACTGATAAACACATGTCGGTCAAATTTGAGCAACTTTGAAAAACATGGCTGCCATTAAGCAAAACGTTTTTGCAGCAATACTTTCAACTATTTGACCATAAGTCATTGACTATTTGTCTTAATGAGGGGTGTCAAACTCATTTTAGCTCAGGGGCCGCATGGAGGAAAATCTCTGCACACGCGGGCCGGACTATTAAAATCATGGCAGTGAAAGAAAGAAAAAAAGACAACTTCAGATTGTATTCTTTGTCTTACTTTGGCCAAAAATTCTGAAAATATTACAATAAAAATATAGAAAAAAAATACCGGTCGCGGTAAAGTTTAGATCCATGAAGGAAAGAAGAAAGTGAATGAATGTTTATAACTGAATAAATGTACATATGCATACATTTTTTTTGTGTGTGTGTGTTATTGTTTTTAATGAACTAAGTAAGCTTTTTCGGCCGCTTGTACAAGGGTACAAGCGGCCGAAATTAGTTTCCTCCGCCGGGTAGCGGGGCTCTCCCTTAGAGATAGCGTGAGAAGCTCTGTCATCCGGGGGGAGCTCAAAGTAAAGCCGTTGCTCCTCCACATCGAGAGGGGCCAGATGAGGTGGTTCGGGCATCTGGTCAGGATGCCACCCGAACGCCTCCCTAGGGACGTGTTTCAGGCACGTTCGACCGGTAGGAGGCCACGGGGAAGACCCAGGACATGTAGGGAAGACTATGTCTCCCGGCTGGCCTGGGAACGCCTCGGGATCCCCCGGGAGGAGCTGGACGAAGTGGCTGGGGAGAGGGAAGTCTGGGCTTCCCTGCTTAGGCTGCTGCCCCCGCGACCCGACCTCGGATAAGCGGAAGATGGATGGATGGATGGAAAAACCTTTTTCCAAAACACAATATAGAATGTGAGATATAACAGGATAATGCATACATTTGTCATTTGTTTTCAAAACGGTTACAAAAAAGTGGGACCTCAAAAATGTACTGTGGGACCCCATTTTTATGACATGATGGGGTCCCTGGGACCACATTTTGAAAATTCCTAGCGCCAACACTGATGGAGTATTGGTGCGTGCAAAACAGCAGCAGGCGGCTGTGGCCTGCGGGCCGGTTTTAATACTAATCAAATTTCATGCTGGGGGCCATAGATATATGGTAAATGGGTTATACTTGTGATGCATTTTTCTACCTTCAAGGTACTCAAAGCGCTTTGACACTATTTCCACATTCACCCATTCACACACACATTCACACACTGATGGCGGGAGCTGCCATGCAAGGCCCTAACCACGACCAGGCACGTGCACACATAGGGCCCTATGGGTGCTTGAGCCCCTGCCCTTTTTTGCCTCGTCTTAAAAAGTGCCCTCTGCCTGTGTGTGTGTGTGTGTGTGTGTGTGTGTGTGTGTGTGTGTGTGTGTGTGTGTGTGTGTGTGTGTGTGTGTGTGTGTGTGTGTGTGTGTGTGTGTGTGTGTTTTTTTTGTTTGGTTTTTTTTCTTTTCTTTAAATAACATTAATGAATTCCTGTCAGGGATGTAAAAAAAAAACAGCGGTACAAAAACTCCACGTTTTCTTGTAATACCGGGTTGTTTGACCCTGCCGCTTCTGCCAGAGAGGGAGAGAGAGGGCGAGTGAGTGAGTAAGTGAGAGGAGAGAGAGCCAACTGCGCCCCTGAGGAGACGTGAGAGTGGAGCAACTTGAACCTGTGAGTTATGGTCTAGTCGCCGTCCACTTATTCAGCATCTAATATGGGTAATATTTTAGAAAAACGCTGTATTATTCTATTATTCAATGTGTCAGTTTCTGTTTTTGCCGGACGTCGGAACACGGCGCATCAATTGAGCACGGCACATCAATTCCGCACAGAGCAGAGCGGATCGTGCGGGACAGGAAGTAGTGTACAAAATACAAAATAAAACACCAGGTTAATTTTCAAAATAAAATGCACTGTGTTTACGGCGGATCACATTTCTCTCACAGTAGAGGTTTAGATATAAAGTTTATTGTGACTTTGCTATTACTGTGTGGGTTAAAAAAAATAAAATAATAATAATAATGATAATAATAACAATAATAATAAGAAGAAGAATGATAATGATAATAATAATAATAATTATTATTATTATTATTATTATTATTATTATTATTATTAATAATAATAATTTCAGCATTCTGGGGATATAAGATGTAGGTTATCTGTTAGGAATATTACCATCTGTATTTAAACTTGATTCATGTTGATTATGCCCCCAGCACAATGCCAAAAAAAGAAAGGATACAGAAAAGGAAGGAGAAGGAGCGCCAGGAAGCAGCTAAGGGTAGCAAACCTCTTAATGCATGGCTAAAACCAAGTACTAGCATCATGGAAGCCCTGAATTTACATTGAGGAGCATATTTGGGTATGGGTGGCCTCCATCCTACAGCCCTCTACTGTGAATTTACATTGAGGAGCATATTTGGGTATGGGTGGCCTCCATCCTACAGCCCTCTACTGGCCCCTGGTCCATATTTTTGGGCCTGTATTGCGTTTCAGTTGTTTAGTCTGAGCATTAAGTGAGAAAGACCATAAGTTACAACTTGATGGTGTTTTCATCAAGTTAAGGGAAGAAGGACAGATTTTCCCATTGAATTTTTTTCCATTTGAGTATTTATTTTTGTATTTTTTTTCAAAGTTCATGTTGCACTGTTCAATGTTCAATATTAAAGTGCTTATCTTTAACAATAAATAGCCTAATAATAAACCAGTGTTTTGTTGCTTTTCATGTCTTCCAAGCCTATGATAATGTGAATTAACTCATTATGACAATAATTTGTTGACACAAAAGAAATGGCAATCACTTTTACCTACAAAGGACACACAGCTAAGTAGTTAGCTTCCTATTAGCAAATTTAATTTTACATTAATTTCCATATTGTGCAAAGGACCAAAAAAAATGTCCTGCCCTTTTCTGACTTTGAGCCCCTGCCCCTCTATAATCATGTGCACGTCCCTGACCACGACCCATTAGCAGGCCCGGCCCTAACCAATCTGGCGCCCTAGGCAAGATTTTAGGTGGCGCCCCCCCACATCGGCAGTGAAGTGTATATACTCACAAGAACCCGAATAGCTTTGTCTTTGATCTTTTTTTTTAACTTACAACTATACCTAATATATAAAGGGGTGGAAAAGTGACGATTACCTGCAGGGCAAACATTAGCTAACCAGAAGGCAATAACAATGTAAACAAAAAACACCTGCTTAAAAGATCTAATACAAACATTTATATGCACGTACAACACTTATAACTTTTAGCATATCAGTATGTGGAATTAAATTATGGAATGGATTAAGTAAAGAAGTTAAAAATTGTACTGATATGATCCAGGTTGTTCAAAATAATAGTGCTTACAGAGTACAAAGAAGAAGAATTATGAGAAATACTTTCAACCTTATTGAAAATAAGATATTCTTCATCTCAGTATGTTAATAATGACTGAATTAATGAATGAATTACATATTACAAAACTGTTGTATACTAATTCATAGATGTTATTTTATTATATAAAAAGGTCAGTAAATGATTCTATATATTTGTAAACGCTTTGAAGTGGGAAAGGGGTAGGATTAAATAAGCTTTGCTTCTTCCTACTCCTTTTTGGGCATGATGTCAAATGAAATGATATGAAATTGTGTGATGTATTATGATGTAAGTGTGTTCATGTTCCAAATAAAGTAAAGAAAGAAAGAAATGTCCCTGAGGAATGTAAGGTGGGAGTACTGTAATTACCTAACGTTACATTATTATTTACCATAACAATTTAGCCCCCTCCACAATATTAACCCGACGTTAAAACGGAACTAGCTATTTATTGATTAGCAATTGCCGAATCATGTAACATTAGTTTAATGCTAAAAAGCCAGGTTACTATCACATTCTGTAACAGACAAATAATTTAATGTAGGCTAACGTTACCTACCTGCTACCTCTGTCTTTTCTCGTTTCTCCTCCTCTTCTTTTCTCTTTTTTCTTCCCTGGGCACCTGACAGTTTTGGCATCTTGTGTTGATTTTTTGATGTCGTGACGTCCAAAAAGAGTCATGATACGGGAGGGGGCGCACCGTGCGGGGGGAGGAGGAGGGGCGTAATGTTGTAACAAATAATATTTCTATTAAATAGCCTTTACTTTGCATTTTAATTAACATGGGATTATTTTTTGTATTTAGAAATAATAGTACCAACTTTCTTTTTTTTTTTCTTTTCTCCAACATTTGTGGCACTGGCGTGGCGCCCCCTGATGGACGGCGCCCTTAGCATTTGCCTATACGGCCTATGCCACGGGCCGGCCCTGCCCATTAGGAGCAAGGGTGAAGTGTCTTGCTCAAGGACACAACGGACGTGAAAAGGATGGTAGAAGGTGGGGATTGAACCAGTAACCCTCAGATTGCTGGCACGGCCACTCTCCCAACTTCGCCACGCCGGGATAAATGGAGAATCATGTGCCTCTCAGTCCTATGGACTGGACTCTCACAATATTATGCTAGATTCACTCGACGTCCATTGCACCGGTCGCCCGGGGGGGTCCCCACATCTGCGGTCCCCTCCAAGGTTTTTCTCATTGTCCCATTGGGTTGAGTTTTTCCTTGCCCTGATGTGGGATCTGAGCCGAGGATGTCGTTGTGGCTTGTGCAGCCCTTTGAGACACTCGTGATTTAGGGCTATATAAGTAAACATTGATTGATTGATTGATTGATTGATTGATTGATTGATTATGCCTCCTTAATCATTTCAAGCACAACCCATTGTGTGCCCACAAAAAAAAATTATGATTTCTATGAGGGAAATGACCTCAATGTTTCTATCCATCCATCCATTTCCTACCGCTTGTTCCTTTCGGGGTTGGGGGTGGAGCCTATATCTCAGCTGGAAGGCAGGGTACACCCTGGACAAGTCGCCACCTCATCAAAGGGCCAACACAGATAGACAGACAACATTCACACTCACATTCACACACTAGGGCCAATTTTAGTGTTGAAAAGAGGATAATATTCGTAATAATTTACAGTCCCATTAAACTCAGACTTCATGTTCCACAGCACTAATACTGAGACAGCAGTAATTTCCTGAAAATGTGACCCAAACCCCCACACCGCTCTTTTTACATATGCAAACAAAACATCACATCAGTCATCCTAAATGTTCTTTATGTTATTTAAAACCTGCTTGTTGGGTGTGTGTCTGTGAGTGTGTGTGAGTGTGTGTGTGTGTGTGTGTGTGTGTGTGTGTGTGTGTGTGTGTGTGTGTGTGTGTGTGTGTGTGTGTGTGTGTGCGTGTGTGTGTGTGTGTGTGTGTGTGTGTGTGTGTGTGTGTGTGTGTGTGTGTGTGTGCGGGAGACAGAGGAGGAGACGTAGGACACAAAGGGGAAGTGAGTTTGTCTTTGTCTCCATAGGTGCCCCCGAGGGATTGTGGGATAGCAGAGGGTAATGAATCTGATTGGCTGCTGGGAGTTTTTCTGCTTGTGCTGCGCTTTGTTCACTCGTACAAGTTCACTTTGTTTCTGCGGCCAACGTCGGCCTTAGCGCAGGGAGGCGTGAAGGACAGCATAGCGGACACAACGGGGATGAACTTTTTGGAGTATATGTACCAGCGTGGAAAACTTCAGCATCATTGATTATATATATATTCAGGAAATCAGGACACAAAACATTCAATTTGTTGTCATTTTCAAATAGTTTTCTCACAGGAAATAATGCCAATCAAATTACTTTTACTTGTTCCTCTATCCTAAACCTTAATTTTCCGTGCAGGCCATGTTTAAAACCATTCATGCTGGTGTAAAAAATAGCTTAACCACTGTCAATATTTGGATGTAAAAACATTAAATACTAAATATTTTGCAACCTGTGGGGCAAGTAACCAAATTTGGTGGTGAAACCACATGCACAAGGCAATAGAAGAGAGGTCTCAAACTAAATGTAGCTCAATTTAGTCTGGGTGAGGCTGAACTGCACAAAGTAGTCACTTCAAAAACACTTTTTTTAACGATGTGACCATATTTAACTCAACTGTACTAAACTATTTATACCAGCAGCAATGGTATAAGTAGACTTAATACCTTAAGTCTTTTAAAATGTAAATAAATGATATTTACCACAGGAGATTGTCAGAAACATGTCCGCTTGCTTACAGGAGGTTGCTCTTTGTGTTGCCCAATGTGCTGTCATTTTTGTGTTTACACCAATATTGTAGTTGGTGTGATTCAAGTTTGCCCTAATATGTTAAATTTTAGCTGCCTAGGGTGCGCGAGTGTAACGGTGGCCAGCCAGTGTGGCTGCGCCAGGTAGTAAACCTCACTTGCTGACAACTTCAAGAGTAGTGCTGGCTGCTAGGCTGCTCAGTGGTCAGCACACTAGCTTCTCATGCAGACGTCCCCGTGCGAAATGGGATAAAGACTCAGGGCCGAACCAGCTGGGTGCACGGGCCGCAATTACACTAAACTATTCGGTTAAATAGAGCAGTGTTTTTCAACCACTGTGCCGCGACACACTAGTGTGCCGTGAGATACAGTCTGGTGTGCCGTGGGAGATGATCTAATTTCACCTATTTGGGTTAAAAATATTTTTTCCAACCAGTAATTATAGTCTGCAAATGATGTGTTGTTGTTGAGTGTCGGTGCTGTCTAGAGCTCGGCAGAGTAACCGTGTAATACTCTTCCATATCAGTAGGTGGCAGCAGGTAGCTAATTGTTTTGTAGATGTCGGAAACAGCGGGAGGCAGAGTGCAGGTAAAAAGGTGTCTAATGCTTAAACCAAAAACAAACAAAAGGGGAGTGCCCCTAAAAAAGGCATTGAAGCTTAGGGAAGGCTATGCAGAACATAACTTAAACTGAACTGGTTACAAAAGTAAACAATAACACAATGCTGGACGACAGCAAAGACTTACCGTGGAGCAAAGACGGCGTCCACAATGTACAACGGAACATGACATGACAATCAACCATGTCCCCACAAAGAAGGATGAAAACAACTGAAATATACTTGATTGCTAAAACAAAATAGATGCGGGAAATATCGCTCAAAGGAAGACATGAAACTGCTACAGGAAAATACCAAAAAAAGAGAAAAAGCCACCAAAATAGGAGCGCAAGACAAGAACTAAAACACTACACACAGGATAACAGCAAAAAAGCTCCAAATAAGTCAGGGTGTGATGTGACAGTACACCTACTTTGAGACAAGAGCTATAGTGATGCATGCTTGGTTATGCTTTAAAGTCATATCCAACATTTGTGACAACGACTTTATTGTCTACTGAGTTTCATTTTTTAATGATTTCTGCTGGTGGTGTGCCTCTGCATTTTTTCAACGCAGAAAAATGTGCCTTGGCTCAAAAAATGTTGAAAAACACTGAAATAGAGGACTGCAAATGGCCTGCATGCTGCAAGCTTGAGGCCCCTGCAGTAGAACCATGCATGTCATTCTTCCCAACCAGTCAGAAACATAAGAAATAAACTTTATTGACAATCATGAAAAGTTAATTATTACTGTAAATGCTCCAATGAATGACCCAATTCAATTAACCCCCAAGTCTCCTTTAGTCTGCAAAAGAAAATAACTGTCAGGGTGTATACCTCTCAAACCTCCACAGGCAACTCCCGTATTTTGTCTTTATTTCTTGGTGCCCTCCCGTTTGAATCATTTCCCATATCATAACTTTGATGAAAAAAACAACCAGAGCAGCATAGCTTTTTGTCTACTTTGCAACACTCATTGTAACATAAACTGTAAATTGAGACCTTTAAAATAAAAGCATACCCCCAGTAAAACAACACGATTTAATACCAACATTTCCCCTATTATTATTTTTATATTTTGGGAAATTACCCTTATTTTTAAAAGGAAATGTTGGGTTCTCTAATAAGCAGCGTGTCCAAAAAACATAAGCACTACAAGATGTGGCTGTAGGCAACCGCTTGATAGTTTGTTATCATGATTGGTCAGCATCCACCATGCACTTGAAAATGTTGGTAGTGTCACAACATTGGTTCTGTGTTGCAATATACATGTTCACCAAAGTGACCATGTGGATGTCCAAGAATTTGAAAAAGTGCCCTACAAATGGTATTAAGAGACATTGGGCGTGATTAACTAGAATACAATAGAATACAATAGAATAGAATAGAAAGTACTTTATTGATCCCTGGGGGAAATTCAGCACCATAGTACACGCAAACTAAAGATCGTGTGTACTAAAACACGTGTAAACCTGATAGCACACGCAAAGCTGATCTACTAAATGTGTGCAAAGTGGATTGCGTCCGTTAAGTGGTCAGAATAAGGCGTGCAATCTATGTTGCGTCCCTGTCTTTATTAATATGGAAATGTAGGCTGATCATCAAAAGCCCACAATACTGGGAGGAGAAGATGCAAATATATAATTATCTATCACACGCAATGTGATTTATCAACACTCATCACCGTTTTGCGAGGGCTATTTTGCATTCTATAGTTGCTACACAACTTAAAGGGCTGATTAAAATTAATTCAATTGTCATTTAGTATTTTCTGAAGATGTTTGTTTTAATACATATTAATAAAATATTTCTAATATGAAAAAAGCTTTTCGAAGTATGTGTTTTTTGCGTATTGAGCGGAGTAAGTGCAGCGCCTCCCTCCCATGCACCATCAGTAGTAGAAAAAATAAAATAGTGTCAATGTCGATGCACGACTGCCTCTAAAATGCCCATAAGATGTGGTAGATGTCTCCTGCTTGTTTGAAAACACAGCAAAACGCCGCAGGTAGGAGCATAATAACATGAATGTGCAATAAATGAGTGGGTCTCTGTGGTGATGTCCTGTTTAGTGCATCTAAAATCCTCAGTTCCACTCGCAGTCTTAGTTGATCACACACAACACAGCCACTAACAAAGACCTGGGCATTCTGCGGCCCGCGGGCCACATCCGGCCCTTTGTGCGTCCCTGTCCGGCCCGCGTGAGGCCAATCATAAATTACAAAATACATTTAAAAAACTATCTATGTCGAGTGTGCAATACAACGGTGCTGCTTTTGTTTTGAAAAGCGTTATTTGTATTACTTCCGTGTGGACGTATGCGCGTGCGTGATTGTGAGTGAATGTGAACAGCGGCAATCACAAATGACAAAATAAAGTTGAAAAAACATCTATGTCATGCGTGCAATACAACTGTGCTGCTTTTATTTTGAAAAGTGTTATTTATGGGCGTATGTCCATGTGTAACCTGCAGAGGTGGGTAGTAACGCGCTACATTTACTCCGTTACATCTACTTGAGTAACTTTTGGGATAAATTGTACTTCTAAGAGTAGTTTTAATGCAACATACTTTTACTTTTACTTGAGTATATTTATAGAGAAGAAACGCTACTTTTACTCCGCTACTTTTATCTACATTCAGCTCGCTACTCGCTACTAATTTTTATCGATCTGTTAATGCACGCTTTGTTTGTTTTGGTCTGTCAGACAGACCTTCAAAGTGTCTGCGTTACTGGTGACGTTTCACTCCGTTCCACCAATAAAATGCAGTCACTAGTGACGTTTGACTCCGTTCCACCAATCAGATGCAGTCACTGGTGACGTTAGACCAATCAAACAGAGCCAGGCGGTCACATGACCTGACTTAAACAAGTTGAAAAACTTATTGGGGTGTTACCATTTAGTGGTCAATTGTACGGAATATGTACTGTACTGTGCAATCTACTAATACAAGTTTCAATCAATCAATCAAAAGTGTGAAGGAAAAAAGACACTTTTTCAAACGTACATCCCGTCACAAGCCTAAAGACTGACTGCACAGTTCCTGTCTTCACAATAAAAGTGACGCTCCATCGCGCCTGCGCTTTCAAAATAAGAGTCTCCGAAAGCCAGCGCAAACAAGCTAGCAAGCTACGGAATTTGCCGCCAATGTATTTCTTGTAAAGTGTGTGAAAACGAATATGGAAGCTGGACGAATAAGATACCAAAAACCAACCACTTTCATGTGGTATTAGACAGAAAGGAGGAACTTTTTTTCTCCTGCATTTGAAAACGTGGACATTAAGCACTGCTGTCTGATTACAATCAATGCAAGTCATCAGAATCAGGTAATACACCAACTTATATTCTTGTCAACATGAAAGAAAGGAATCTATATGTGTTAAACATGCATGTATATTCATTAAAACACTATTAACATGTAAACAAAAACGGCAAAATAAATAAATATAAATGATATACTGTATATATCAATGTATGTGTATATATGTATATATATATATATATATATATATATATATATATATATATATATATATATATATATATATATATATATATATATATATGTGTGTGTGTATGTTACTCATCAGTTACTCAGTACTTGAGTAGTTTTTTCACAACATACTTTTTACTTTTACTCAAGTAAATATTTGGGTGACTACTCCTTACTTTTACTTGAGTAATAAATCTCTAAAGTAACAGTACTCTTACTTGAGTACAATTTCTGGCTACTCTACCCACCTCTGGTAACCTGTGAGTGAAGGTGCACAGCGACAAGTGATGCACGGTTTACTCCCGAGACGCTAAAAAGAGAAAAGTTGATGATGAATGGCGTGTTTTCAACAAGACATGGACTGCCAAGCAACGTTCCCTCTAAGGTGCGCGCCTGCGCAATTGCGCACTGCTCAAGCGTCCTCTGCACACAGCAAATATATGCCACGTACCAAATCAAATCCCATCTGAATTCTATACAAAATAAACACATTTATTCTGTGTAATTTTTTGCAATGCAACTCTGAGTGACAGTGACAACAAGCGGCCCTAACGGTGTTCGTCAACACCGTTCAATTATTGTAACGTCTATCGAGATGCTTCGAGGACAGGAATTATATCGATCACTTTATTGAGCAAAACTGTTTATATTCGGCCATAACCACACCAAAAATATGAGTAAAACACTTCTATCTCGAAAAACTAGTCATTTTCTGCCGTACAAACCAGGCCAAAAGCAACTTGTCATCTGTCACCAACACGCATAGCACTGAGCCACTGGTGCGTTTATGGCCACACAAAAAGTCGGACAACTCAAACACCACACAAAGTTACACTATGACTCCTCACTCATACGTGTGCTTATTCTACTGTCATTTATTATTCATGTTAATTTATTTATACTAATCACGGAATGCTGTTACTAGACAAAGTTACAGGAATTCATCCTATGCTTACATTTCATTGTGCAACATGAGGATGTTTAAAGGGAATTAAATGTGATCTCTGAAAGGCGTACAAATGATTTCCAAAGCAGTGCTTTTGGTATAAAGTTAAGTTAGGTTAAATGAAAGTATTATTATTATTTATCTTACGGTATATATTAAAAATAATATAGAGCAAAATTTAATTGAAATATTGTCAATGTGGCCCTCCAGCAGTGCTCGGGTTGCTCATGCGGCCCCCGGTAAAAATTAATTGCCCACGCTGTTTACCGCAGGGTGTTTGGATCTTAGTAAATCAGGCCCCTATTGTCTGGACACAAATGCAGAAAGAAGTATGTGGTAGGTATCAGTGCCACAAACAGCAAAATATGCCGAGTTGGGAGGTAATCTTTTGATGCTAACTGAACTGAGGTCTGGCGATGATGTCATCCATGATGTAACAGTGATCATAGTCACATCTTACATACATGCATTTTATCTAACAAAAGACGGATCAAACTTGCTACATTCACAAGGCCTTTGTACAGTACGTGTGATTGGGTGTGTGTGGGTGTGTGGGGGGGGGGTGGAGAGTCCGTCCTCTGCTCTCTCGGCAGGTCACTAGCGACAGATGTTCTCAGCATATGTGGCGAATTAATTAGCCGCTAGTAAACAGAGGGGGCCGCCGCCGTGAGCCACCGCTCAGGCCGCGCTGCCGTCGAGCCGCGACGGGGCCACCTTTTGTCCATATCCTTCTCTTCCTGGCTGCGACACGGCTACAAGACCATCACTCTTTTTGCTGGGGGTCCCACAAGGGCTGGATCATGGTCTGTGTGTGCGCGCCTGTCTTTCTGTTTTTGTGTGGCACAATTGTTGACTTGCCAAGTTTTTGAGGGGACATATTGTCCAGTCGACACAAGAAAATGGAAATGATGGCCCTATTACTGTGTCAGGGCCCACTAGTCCCACTACTGGAGTCTTTTCAGGACAACTTGGCAGAGAGAGAGAAGACACTTTGGATAAGAACTCACACTAATTATGCACCTTGACTCTTTATAGGACACCCATTGAATTACTTAGAAATTATCTATTTGATCTGATACTTGAATGTTTTTTTATTTTTTACATTAATGTCAAAAACAATGTGTTAGCAATTATAAAGTTGGATGATTACGATATTTTTTTTATCTTTCTACAATTAAGTTATTGGGTCAACTGTGCAAATTCCAGTAAACACCCATTTAATTGACCAAATAAGGTATTACTCTGGAAAAGAAAATACATTCTGGGAGAAAAATTTAGCTGAAGTTTTATTTTGCCAGTTGCTTTTAAAAAGCAAAGAAAATAAATGAAAAATACAAAACATGTTTATTTTTTAGTTATTTTTTTAAAACAGGCATTTCCATGTTTTAAATGTTTTTAACACATGTCCCAAAGTTGCCTCATTCTTATGAAATTATTACAAAAAAATATACAAAAATCCCTTTAAAAAAAAATTAAATAATGTCCACTGAGATGAATATAGCACCTTTGAAGGGACCCAAATACGCTGCAGTTCAGACATTAAAAGTAAATGTGCACATGCTTAATTAGCAATAAAATATCTTAGAACATTATAATTACCGTATTTTTCGGAGTATAAATCGCTCCAGAGTATAAGTCGCACCGGCCGAAAATGCATAATAAAGGAGGAAAAAAAACATATATAAGTCGCACTGGAGTATAAGTCGCATTTTTTATAACCAACTGAGAACGTACCTGGTATGTTAACGTAACATATTATGGTAAGAGTCATTCAAATAACTATAACATATAGAACATGCTATACGTTTACCAAACAATCTGTCACTCCTAATCGCTAAATCCCATGAAATCTTATACGTCTATCTCTTACGTGAATGAGCTAAATAGTATTATTTGATATTTTACGGTAATGTATTAATAATTTCACACATAAGTCGCTCCTGAGTATAAGCCGCACCCCCGGCTAAACTATGAAAAAAACTGCGACTTATAGTCCAAAAAATAAGGTAGTATTTTTTTACTGTAGTTTAACAGTTTGTTATAACTGCATGTTGGAATGTGGATGTTGTTTGTTCATGTCATCATGGAGTGTGTGCGCATGTGTGTGTGTGTGTGTGTGTGTGTGTGTGTGTGTGTGTGTGTGTGTGTGTGTGTGTGGCTGCAATAATGAAGTTGTTAGTTAATGTGGCCCCCACCACTTGGGACTAGCTTAAGCTGTGTGTGATTGCTTAGGAATGGGACACACACACACACACACACACACACACACACACACACGTAGTGAGAGTCATTACTCCATTACACACATGAACTATTGATTTCCTGCCATCTTTCCATCAGGTGAGCGCCTGCCAGGGAATATGGGAATGAGCGGCCGGCTGGGAGAATCAAAGTGTCACTCCTTTTTCCTGTCTTCCTGCCGCGTCTCCTCTTCATTACGAGTGCGTGACATGTCAAAGCTGTTGTTTTTTTTTGTTTTTTTTCATCTCCTCCCCTTCATCTCTCAATCACGTCGCTCACATCCCGAGCCAACACGTTTAAACGTGTCGCTCTTCATCGCGGTCCGCCTGTTACATTTGTCCTCCTTTCCACCACCAAATCCTGTCGTTTTGTTCTTCCGTGCGTCTTCCAGCCTGTGAGTGATGGAATCCTCCTTCCGTTTTCTTTTCCCCGCTCTCCTCATCGCTCTTCCCTCAAGTCTCCTGCGCTCACCGCAATCAATCAGCAGACCTCCTCCCGTCCCTAAACCCCTCTGTCCCCTCTTAATTCCCTCTTATTTCCTTTGCCATGCATGTCCTTTCTTCCCTAAAACTTCCACCCTCATCCCACGGCCTAAACTCTCCCTCAGCCCTTCTTCCTCCTTGCACTTCATCTTCACCTCCCGTCCTCCCTAAGAGGAGAATATGGGATCAGAGGATGACAAGGGTATCTATATTTAATATTAATGGCCTGGACACTCGCATATACGGACACACACACACACACACACACGCACACACACACACACACATGCCCCCAGCCAAATAGTGATCACAAGGCTGAGTGAGGGGCTGTGTTGCCCCCCCCCCCGCATCTAGGATGGTGGCCTTGTGGACACTCACACACAGGTGTGCATGGCGCTCCAGGATGGATGTGGCATCATTAGGCAGAGGAGAGGGGCCGTTCTCCGTAAAAAGCCCCGCACCGGTGGTACGCATTAATCTACAACACACACACACACACACGGAGAGAGAGACATTCGTAGACACAATAGGCTTTGCTTATTTAAACACACACAAACAATGGAAATATACTGTATATAAATGTATATATATATATATATATATACATACAGTCGTGGTCAAAAGTTTACATACACTTGTAAAGAACATAATGTCATGGCTGTCTTGAGTTTCCAATCATTTCTACAACTCTTATTTTTTTGTGATAGAGTGATTGGAGCTCAATTTTTGTCATCATGTGGACAAAGATAAGACCCTCTGGAGGAAAGTTCTGTAGTCAGGTGAAACAAAAATTGAGCTGTTTGGCCACGATACCCAGCAATATGTTTGGAGGAGAAATGGCGAGGCCTTTAATCCCAAGAACACCATTCCTACCGTCAAGCATGGTGGTGGTAGTATTATTGCTCTGGGCCTGTTTTGCTGCCAATGGAACTGGTGCTTTACAGAGAGTAAATGGGACAATGAAAAAGGAGGATTACCTCCAAATTCTTCAGGACAACCTAAAATCATCAGCCCGGAGGTTGGGTCTTGGGTGCAGTTGGGTGTTCCAACAGGACAATGACCTTAAACACACGTCAAAGGTGGTAAAATAATGGCTAAATCAGGCTAGAATTAAGGTTTTAGAATGTCCTTCCCAAAGTTCTGACTTAAACGCGTGGACAATGCTGAAGAAATAAGTCCATGCCAGAAAACCAACAAATTTAGCTGAACTGCACCAATTTTGTCAAGATGAGTGGTCAAAGATTCAACCAGAAGCTTGCCAGAAGCTTGTGGATGGCTACCAAAAGCGCCTTATTGCAGTGAAACTTGCCAAGGGACATGTAATCAAATATTAACATTGCTGTATGTATACTTTTGACCCAGCACATTTGGTCACATGTTCAGTAGACCCATAATAAATTCATAAAAGAACCAAACTTCATGAATGTTTTTGTGACCAACAAGTATGTGCTCCAATCACTCAAAATAAGAGTTGTAGAAATTAGACAGCCATCACATTATGTTCTTCACAAGTGTATGTAAACTTTTGACCACAACTGTACATACATTCATACATATTGGTAGATAACCAGCTGTACTTGTAACGCCATCAGATTCGCCCCCTCTTGGTGTGATGTCATTTACAGAACTGGAGCCCATTTCCCCACATAATTAGTGTGGATAAAAACATGTAAAACTATTATTTTGATAACTTAACTTCAAAACTGATATGGTTAACATTATGAGGAAAAAGAAACATAAAAAAAAATTGTAATTTCCAGACTTCTCTGTTCTTCCATAGACAATACAGTCATTCCCTCGTGCTCTTTCAGCGGTTTCCCAATCATCTTGAGGAAAACATCAGTAGAAGAGGACACAAAATAGAATAGTAGCGGCTTACTACTTTTTCTCTTGTTTTAGATCGACGGGACTGCTCTTTTTTTGTCCGCTTTTCTGCAGGTTCTGACTTAGTCCTTCTCTCTCTGGGGATGCCCCTGATTTTCGCGATCCATTTTGGCTGAAGTCTTTCAACATTTTTCCGACAAAAAACCTTTCTTTTTGGAAATCAGAATAATTAAAATGATTGCTGCAAATTAACCATGGAAACCACGGCAAATATTATCTGTCATAAGTCTGATTTGACTTGACTGATATAAAACTATTCAAACACTCGGTGTGTAGTCTGCAGTTTGGACACCAGTTGACGTTAACCACTGTCAATAATAAAAATAATAAGATACTGTACATTTAATTACGTCATGTGAAAATAATGATAAAATGCTTTAAATCTGATAAAAAATTAATTTCTAGTGTGTACTTTTTCATCTAACAGCTCTTGTTTTGCAGAAAAAAGCAGCACTATTGGTGCTAGTGTGGAAATAGTGTGAAATACTCTTTACGCTTTTATTTGTTTTTTGGTTTTTTTCATAAAAATAATTATAAAAATTATTTGCTCTCAAATGAATTAATTATTTTAAGGTGTTATGGTATAAAAAATGTATTTACATTTAAAAAAAATTTTTTTTAATATGTATGAATTAGTGTCATTAACTGTTGTATTTACATTTTATTTAATCACAGAATTACAGTGGCTTTTGTTTGAATCTGTCTCAATATCAAACCACATGTTCTTGTATTTGCTTGCAAGGCATGGAGTAACACAGCTCTCCCACAATTCAAATATAAACTCAGAAAAGTGCTCTCCAATATCTTCCAGAAGAAGTCTGACATCAACGGTCTATATTCTTTTCACTGCCGTGCACCAGTAAGACATGCTTGTGTCCCCTTGGGGAACGTTCTCCCTGCACATTTATAGTAACAATGTACACTTTCAATAATATTTCTAGTGAACATCTGAATTGCCGTGGTTTTAATGATGTTTCCCTGAGCCGAGTAGTGTGTGTGTGTGCAGTATTTATCACAAAGAAAATACCCACAAATAGCTGCTTTTATATGGTGATTTCTGCAGGGGATATAGATTATAATGTCTGCATGAGCTTTCTATGTATTATTGTTTTTATCCTATAGTGCTAATGATCTAGCATATGGGAGAATAACAAGCAGATAGCATCTGCCTGCAGGCTGCACACACACACACACACACGAGATGTGTGTGTCTGCATAGTGTCTCCTTGGCGTCCATTGATCTGTGGCTATCACACTGTATCAGGTAATAGGATGCTTTGGGACAGGGGCAATATTCAAATGAAAGGCGACCGCTGTGCATATGCATCGACACAACTACTGTATCTTCCTGTGTGTGTGTGTGTGTGTGTGTGTGTGTGTGGGTGTGTGCTGGGTGTTGAGTGCACTTTTCCTGCCGTCAGAGACAGTGTCGGCCATATTGGCAATCAATGGTCAAACTCCAGCCATTGAACAACTGTCGGCTTTTTCAATTGTGTCCCGTTTCAGAAACAATTTGACGATAATGTCGGCTTGAGAGAAAAAAGACACGGCGTCAATACACAAGAAGAGTTGTGTGAAGGACAATTTAGAGCGCCTCGTCATCTATACCTGTGTGTGTGTGTGTGTGTGTGTGTTTGTGTGTGTGTCTGTGTGTGTGGATGTGCGTGTGTGTATCTTTTAGAGAGTACTTACAACACAGCATTGTACACCCTTCACTGATAAACACCTTCCAGAGTTGTTAAAACTGAGTTATCACACACACACACACACACACACACACAGTGAGGCACAGAGGTGAAACTCCAAAGACAAATGATTGAAATTTAATCACAGCCCCCCCAAAAATGCAATTTTCTCTATCAACTTAAGAGAAGGAATGAATTCACGGGGATGGCAGCGTGAATGATGAAGGCATTAAATGATGATTATTGCTTTTAGCCGAGTGGTGGCGTCTCATAAAAACCAAAAGGTGTGAAGCATATTGTGCTGCTATAACACATGTGAGTGCGTTAAATGTGATCAATAATAACTAAAGGCTAAGCACGGCATTGTTACATGCGTGTCATGGTGTAACATTAAAATAAATGTCTGCAGTCGGTTCAGTTAATTATTTTATTTAAAAAAATAATGACACAAAACATATTTTAAATAATTGATTACTTATGGAATAACTACAAGTATTTAAACATCTGATTAATAGTTTATAAAAGAACGAAAAACAGCTGCTACAAAATAATATTTATGTATAAATGTAAATAATTGTATGATTGTAATATTATTATATTAATTATCTACAGTCACTTATGAGTGTTTATTTTTTGATAAATCATAAAAATACTATTGTAAAAATTGAATAAAAAAAAAGTTATATTTATAAAACATCTAAATTAATAACAATTATTTGAAACTAGATATAAAATTAAAAATATTTATGGTTATTTTGTAATATATGTTATACTAAACTTTGAATGTGAATGTATTTTTTATTTTTTATTTTGTCAGCCTTTCTCCACCTGCACATCTGTCAGCTAGGTAACTACCAAAGCAGTGTGTGTGTGTGTGTGTGTGTGTGTGTGTGTGTGTGTGTGTGTGTGTGTGTGTGTGTGTGTGTGTGTGTGTGTGTGTGTGTGTGTGTGTGTGCGTGCGTGCGCGGGTATTGTCAATCTATAATGATCATTGTCATACTTTTGTTTCATTTCTTTTTTTAATTATTATACTAATTAAAACAATAAAGTACAATACAAATTTACGAGCATAGTAAGAATGTATAGTGTAAATATTAGTGCTGCAAAATGATTACATTTTAAAATCAGATTCGTCACACTTTTGAATTTGGATTCATCATGACTGATCACAGGTTATTACCCCGCTTGCACAATTTAAATTAACTTAAAAGAAAAAAACAATATTTGGACACAAATGCAATTTTATGGTCAGAATGTCAGGAACAATTTTCAATGTTTTCTTGAATGCTTATCATTTATATCGCTCAAAACTTGGAAGTATC
>NC_084553.2:40040950-40065950 GCF_033978685.3 Nerophis lumbriciformis | reverse complement strand
TACCACTTATTCCGCTAATCTAACTCTATTGACATTTTAACTGCTTCTTATTATTATTATTTACTAATATTAGGATTATACCGCTATGTAATACCTTTTAAAGCAGTGATTCTTAACCTTGTTGGAGGTACCCAACCCCACCAGTTTAATATGCGCATTCACCGAACTCTTCTTTAGTGAAAAATAAAATGTTAGTTTTTTTCAAATTCAAGACAAAGTTGTATGTTTTTGGTAACACTTTAGTATGGGGAACATATTCTCAGTAACAAAGACTTAATTTAGAGTTATTTGGACTCTAGGGGAACATATTCTAAGTAATAAAGATTTAATTTAGAGTTATTTGGTTAGGGTTAGGGTTAGGGTTAGGGTCAGGGTTAGAGGGTTAGGGTTATAATAAGGCCATGCTGAATAAGGCATTAATAAGTACTTAATAATGACTAGTTAAGAGCCAATATGTTAGTAATTTGCATGTTAATAAGCAACTAATTAATGGTGAATATGTTCCCCATACTAAAGTGTTACCATGTTTTTTTTACTGGTGCATAAACTGAACTGTGCATGAACATCACCTTGTTCAAACAACAAAAGTGCATAAACTGACAACAAATGACACACCTGCAAATCAGTCAGCTGTTGCCGTATCCGTAATACGCCGATAGGAAGAAGTTTGTATTTACACGATGAGTCGGGTGTGTTTTGACCTCTGCCGAACCCCTGAATCCGACTCACCGAACCCCTAGGGTTCGATCAAAGCCAGGTTAAGAACCACTGTTTTAAAGGGCTTTAGCACACTTGAAAACTTACCATATCTTGCAAGAAATGTGTACACATGTGCATCACGGCAGAAGGCGCAACAAAGGACCATACGCAGTAACACGTCGCCTAGGTCGTCTGCCATTTTGTCAGACTCCCATTTGGGGCGGAGTTGTGACTCAATGTATCGATGCATGCACAAAGACTACGTCACTTCCTGTCAACTGATTTTACAGCACGCTGTCACTGTTACCATGGTTTCCTTTATGTCAACAACAATATCGAACAAAACAAACAGTGTTCAAGAGTACGATCTTTCTTTCTAATCCGGACAGGAACTCAAACAATCTGTTCGGCAGCCTTAAACTCAACAAAAGACAAATAAATTGCTCTTTTTTTTCGTACTGTGTATCACTTCACAATACTGCAAAGTTGTATTTTTATTTTCCTGCTGCTTGTCTGTGCCATCATTGCTGCCTCTTTCTTGTTAGGGTGCACGCTGCTCATTGCAGAAACGGTGGTTACGCAAATAAATACGTTATTTGTCCCGCTGTTGTCAACAGTTCAACCTTGGTGGAGGTCTAAGCTCTGCTAACTAACTTTATTTAAAGGCTCATCAGCTCCACAAAACAGATGTGTCAATATTTACTATTAACAAGCTTTTCCAGGCGAAATTATTTTCTAATGTCTCATCTCCTCGTCTCTCCTTCCAGAGCCAAATGGGTGCCTCCCTAAGAGGGGCTCGGCGAGGAGTTTGGGTGTTGTGAGGGAAGCTTAGCTGCGTGTCTTAAATCAGTCTTAATTTTTTTGCTCTCTGCCATTAAAGAGCCGCCATTAAGCTTTCTCTCCTCGCCTCATTTCCCTCTTCCTCTTGTTTCACTTTTTCAATTTGTGCGAGAGGGGGTGTTGGCTCCTCATAAAATTTCACTTTGGCCAGCCTATCATTTGCATCTGAGCCAATAAATAGCAATTAGCATTAACAATTAAACCAGCCAGTGGAACCGCGGGCAGCTCCCCGAGATGGCCTGATGGATGGATGGCACGCTGGATGGGAAAGAAGGGAGGGACGGTTTGGCTTGTGTGTGTGTGTGTGTGTGTGTGTGTGTGTGTGTGTGTGTGTGTGTGTGTGTGTGTGTGTGTGTGTGTGTGTGTGTGTGTGCGTGTGTGTGTGTGTGTGTGTGTGTGTGTGTGTGTGTGTGCGTGCGTGCGTGCGTGCGTGTGTGTGTGTGTGTGTGTGTGAGACGACTCACGACATGAACTCGCACTGGGCCCTCCAGTATATCTTGCACTTTCATTTGCTTCCCAAAGCTAATTTATCTGCTGTCTCAGTGGCCTCATCACAACACACTTATGCACCGTGTGGGCAGAAATGCCAAGCTGGCACGCCATTTGGTCCACAGTTAGCACACACATTTTCCTTGTTAATTACACGCATTAACTCACAATTGATGTCAGCTACATATTGTAATGTTTCCTCCACGTTCTGCCGTATGCACGAGCTTTGAGTAGGTTTGGGTCCTAAGAATAGAACGGAATAAGCTTTTCTTTAGTCCCGGCTATATGGCTATGGCTCTATAATTTAATTATGTTACCCCATCCATCCATCCATTTTCTACCGCTTGTCCCTTTAGGGGTCGCGGGGAGTGCTGGAGCCTATCCCAGCTGCATTCGGGCGGTAGGCGGGGTACACCCTGGACAAGTCGCCACCTCATCACAGACACAGATACTATTAGTACTTTAACAGAATATATATATATATATATTTAAAGGCCTACTGAAACCCACTACTACCGACCACGCAGTCTAATAGTTTATACATCAATGATGAAATCTTAACATTGCAACACATGCCAATACGGCCGGGTTAGCTTACTAATGTGCAATTTAAAATTTTGCGCGAAATATCCTGCTGAAAACGTCTCGGTATGATGACGTCAGCGTGTGACGTCACGGATTGTGGAGGACATTTTGGGACAGCATGGTGGCCAGCTATTAAGTCGTCTGTTTTCATCGCAAAATTCCACAGTATTCTGGACATCTGTGTTGGTGAATCTTTTGCAATTTGTTCAATGAACAATGGAGACAGCAAAGAAGAAAGCTGTAGGTGGGAAGCGGTGTATTGCGGCCGACTGCAGCAACACAAACACAGCCGGTGTTTCATTGTTTACATTCCCGGAAGATGACAGTCAAGCTTTACCATTGGCCTGTGGAGAACTGGGACAACAGAGACTCTTACCAGGAGGACTTTGAGTTGGATGCCAAGACGCGATACCGTGAGTATGCATGCAGCTGCGGCTTCCAAATATTTGATCGCTTGCCCGCACGTGCGTGCCGCTATGTGCATGTCACGTACGTAACTTTGGGGAAATATATGTGCTGTATGAACTTTGGGGAAGTGAACAGTACTTTGGGCTGTGGGATTGAGTGTGTTGTGCAGGTGTTTGAGTTGTATTGGCGGGTTATATGGACGGGAGGGGGGAGGTGTTTGTTATGCGGGATTAATTTGTGGCATATTAAATATAAGCCTGGTTGTGTTGTGGCTAATAGAGTATATATATATATGTCTTGTGTTTATTTACTGTTTTAGTCATTCCCAGCTGAATATCAGGTCCCACCCGCCTCTCACAGCATCTTCCCTATCTGAATCGCTCCTACTGCCCTCTAGTCCTTCACTCTCACTTTCCTCATCCACAAATCGTTCTTCCTCGCTCAAATTAATGGGGAAATCGTCGCTTTCTCGGTCCAAATCGCTCTCGCTGCTGGTGGCCATGATTGTAAACAATGTGCGGATGTGAGGAGCTCCACAACCTGTGACGTCACGCTACTCGTCTGCTACTTCCGGTACAGGCAAGGCTTTTTTATCAGCGACCAAAAGTTGGGAACTTTATCGTCGATGTTCTCTACTAAATCCTTTCAGCAAAAATATGGCAATATCGCGAAATGATCAAGTATGACACATAGAATGGACCTGCTATCCCCGTTTAAATAAGAAAATCGCATTTCAGTAGGCCTTTAAAGTGTGTATACTTTTCACAGTTACTAATTATATGTTTTTTTTAAATGTTCGTCGATCCTAGGAATTTGTTTGCCGTTCATGTTTGTCACTCACTGCTGTCTCTGTCACGGCTTGTCACACCACGCCCTGCCTGGTTTTGAGTTACTCAGTGATTTTCTGGGTGTAGTTTTAGTTCCTGTCTTGCGCTCTTATTTTGTGGTTTTTCACTTCCTGTTTTTTTCCTTTCCTCACCTGTTTTCTGTTTGTAAATAGCACTATTTAGGTTGAGCATGCGACACCATTGATTTGTCGGGACATTATTCACGATTCACTGGTGTCTGTTGAGGATTCTTTCGATGCTGAGCTCTAGCGTGCACGTACTTTGTGGACGCCGTCTGCTTCACATTCCTAGTAAGTGTTTTTGCTGTGTTCCAGCCTTTTGTTTTGTTTCTCTCATAGTCTGTCCGTTCAGAGCACTAACCTGTTGCTCTCGCTTTTTGTTATGATTGTTAAATCAATAAATCCTCTTTTTACCACCTCGTTCGTCTGCATTTTAAAATCACTACAACCTTCACCGTCTCACACGACGCAACGCTTGACAGCCTCGTGCATACAGGAAGCGCCTACACATACACCAAATAGTCCAAGAGAAGCAACTAACAATTTGCAGTCTTCTTGTTGTTGCGAAAGGCTATACCATACTTGCCAACCTTGAGACCTCTGATTTCGGGAGGGGGGGCGTGGTTGGGGCGGGGGCATGGTTGGGGGCGTGGTTAAGAGGGGGGGAGTATATTTACAGCTAGAATTCACCAAGACAAGTATTTCATATATATATACAATATATAAGAAATACTTGACTTTCAGTAAATTCTAGCTATATATATATATATATATATATATATATATATATATATATATATATATATATATATATATATATATATATATATATATATATATATATACTGTATATATATATATATATATATATATATATATATATATATATATATATATATATATATATATATATATATATATATATATATATATATATAAATAAGAGAAATACTTGAATTTCAGTGTTCATTTATTTACACATATACACACACATAACACTCATCTACTCATTGTTGAGTTAAGGGTTGAATTGTCCATCCTTGTTCTATTCTCTGTCACTATTTTTCTAACCATGCTGAACACCCTCTCTGATGATGCATTCTGCTTCGTCTCCTTGTTGTGTGCGCAGTTGTGCACTGCACTCTCTAAAAGCCCTAGATGTTATTGTCACATATGCATGTACAGTAGATGGCAGTATTGTCCTGTTTAAGAGTGTCACAACATTGCTGTTTACGGCAGACAAACTGCTTTACGTGACTGCTGTTGTTGTGTGTTGTTACCGCACTGGGAGGACGTTAATGAAACTGCCTAACAATAAACCCACATAATAAACCAAGAACTTGCCCTCGATCATTCTACAGTTATAACGTGATTGGACAGGCACGCTGTTTATATTGTGGGAAAGCGGACGTGAAAACAGGCTGTCGACACGTCACTCAGGTCCGCATGGAGCTGGAGGGGGCGTGGTCTCCAGCTCCGCCTGAATTTCGGGAGATTTTCGAGAGAAAATTTGTCCCGGGAGGTTTTCGGGCGAGGCGCTAAATTTCGGGAATCTCCCGGAAAATCCGGGAGGGTTGGCAAGTATGGGCTATACCAGTGATTCTCAAACTTTTTTCACCAAGTACCACCTCAGAAAACACTTGGCTCTCCAAGTACCACCATAATGACCAATAATAAAATACTGTAGCGTAGTAGGCCTAAGTATTCATTAAACACAAAGGCTTTTTTTAACAGTATATTTTATATTTTTGGCCACTGCAACATTCCACACAATTTGAATATAGGAAAATAAAACACTGTACTTTAATCAAGTGATTATTTGGCGTACCACTAGTCAATGATAGCTAACTTTAGCTATCCAAATCGTTGTCATTATATCATTGATGTGTGTGTACAGGAACCCATGAAATAAGGTGTGGGGTTGCCCAAAACTCAAGTGAAGGTCCCATTCTTTTAAACCTCTAGATGCTGCCTTCATCAGGAGACACGGTAGCAGTTTCCACAGTTACGCTCATGATACACAGATGGACATTGCCGTATCTCCTGATGACACAGGATTCAGAATTGGATTTTAGACATCAAATCATGGATGGCAGTGATTTTCCTACAAGGACAAAACTGACGTTTTAGTTAAAAGAAAGATAAGTATCTATAATTTTCACATACATTTTCAAAACATTTAATTGCATTATTTTTAGATGACATACATTTTTAGTTAAGGTGGCGCTTTTTCCTCAGCGCCATGCAATGTTTTGTTATCATCAATAGCGTGCGTGCGTGTGTGCGTGCGTGCGTGCGTGCGTGCGTGTGTGTGTGTGTGTGTGTGCGTGTTATCCTTTTTCTTCTTTTAGATTGGTGCACCGTAGGGAAGGGATTCAAATGGCCCGTTCCATGGATGGATCTCGCGTGAAAGGAAGAGGGGGGTGTGGTGGTGGGGTTAATAATTTTGCAATGCAGTCCGCTGAAAATGATGGAAAGCGCCACTCTACATTAGCAACTGACGCTGTGGTCAAAGCTGGAATTGCCTGAAAACCGATTTTAAGATATTCAACACTCTACTGCCATCTAGCGGCTGAAGTGGATAGTGCACTGCCCCACCCCAATATGTCACAATTCATGTGTAAGCTAAACCACGAAGAATGGTTGCCATATGAATTCTAGTCCTACTGTAAATCACTTTGTGTTGCTACAAAAGTGCTATGGATTGACTGATTTGTGTTACGTACGGGCGTATTGACGTCATTATGTGCTAAAATGCTGAAAACACTTTGTAAATTTAGCGCCCTCTAGGCATCTGCGTAAAAATTGCCAACATCCCTTTATAAGTATCCGATAGTCACCGGATGTGAGGTCTACAGAAAATTGTATTTCTCTAATTAGAGCAGGTAAAAAAAAACATTTACGTTGACAGCTGTGGCTGTAGGCCAGTGTTTTTCAACCTTTTTTGAGCCCAGGCACATTTTCTGCGTTGACAAAATCCGCAGGCACACCACCAGCAGAAATCATTAAAAAACGAAATTCAGTTGACAGTAAAAAGTCGTTGTCGGGATTGTTGGATATGACTTTAAAGCATAGCCAAGCATGCATCAATATAGCTCTTGTCTCAAAGTAGGTGTACTGTCACCACCTGTCACATCACACCTTGACTTATTTGGACTTTTTTACTGTTTTCCTGTGTGTTGTGTTTTACTTCTTGTCTTGCGCTCCTATTTTGGTGGCGTTTTCTCTTTTTTTGGTATTTTCCTGTAGCAGTTTCATGTCTTCCTTTGAGCGATATTTCCCGCATCTACTTTGTTTTAGCAATCAAGAACATTTCAGTTGTTTTTATCCTTCTTTGTGTGGACATTGTTGATTGTCATGTCATGTTCGGTTGTACATTGTGGACGCCGTCTTCGCTCCACAGTAAGTCTTTGCTGTCGTCCAGCATTCTGTTTTTGTTTACTTTTGTAGCCAGTTCAGTTTTAGTTTTGTTCTGCATAGCCTTCCCTAAGCTTCAATGCCTTTTTTAGGGGCACTCCCCTTTTGTTGACACCTTTTTACCTGCACTCTGTCTCCCGCTGTTTCCGACATCTACAAAGCAATTAGCTACCTGCTGCCACCAACTGATATGGAAGAGTATTACACGGTTACTCTGCCAAGTTCTAGACAGCACCGACACTCAACAACAACACATCATTTGCAGACTATAATTACTTGTTTGGAAAAAATATTTTTAACCCAAATAGGTGAAATGAGATCATCTCCCACGGCACACCAGACTGTATCTCACGCCACGCTAGTGTGCTGCGGCACACTGGTTGAAAAACACTGCTGTAGGCAACCTACTGATTCACTTTTTTTTTTTTTACTCCAAAATCAATCAATCAATCAATCAATCAATTCCTTTATTGTCATTGTCATAATAACACTTAAGTCATACATGAACAACGAGATTTTGTTTGAGCTTTGTCCAGCGGCATAGAAACTGCATTGATGTGCAGGTTGACAATAGTTTGCATTTTAGCATTTTAGCATTGTCAGGAAGATGGCGAATAGAGGGACGTGGGGGTGGGAACAGTCAGATGTCTGATGGGTGTTACGTTGATGTTGCAGCAATGCAATGTCCAGAGCACAATTATTGAGGTGGTGAAGAGTGAGGTAATAAGATGGTCCGGGGCAGGAAAGGGGCAGGCTGTTCATTTAGCAGTCTCACAGCCTGGGGATACAGACTGTGAGACATTCTGATGGTCCTGGCGCAAATCGATCCATACCTCCTTCCAGAGGGTAGCAGGTTGAAGAGGCCATGTGCTGGGTGGTATCTGTCCTTCAGGATGTTGTGTACTCGCTTTAGGCAGCGAGTTGTGTACATGGCACTCATCTCTGGGAGTATCGTCCTTGTAATTTTCCCCGCCGCTTTAACCACTCGCTGGAGGACCTGTTGGTTCGCAAACCACACTAAAAATATAAAAGATGGCAACGCTGTGTTCAGCATGGTTAGAAAAGATGGCAACGCTGTGTTTGAAATTTCATGAGTGGTCCAGCAGCTGGCATGAACAGTGAAACTAAAGTGTGTTACACTTGTTGTACTCTTGTTTGCTATGTACTCATCAGTGGTATTAATGCTGACTCAACAGTTTGCTCCTTACTGCTGCTGTGGTGTACAACATTCCTGTCAATGAAGAACAATGTGGTCAAAGACTGTTTTTCTTTCCACTGTTTCATGGAGTTTTCCCATATGGAGAAATAACACCCCCCTTCTCCAATTAACAGCTGCTAAGGGCCCGGTACTCTCTGCAGTTAAGTAAATAAAGGCCCCTGGCCATTATATGACAAAATATGTCATCTTCATAAAAATTTACGTTGCATATTGGACGGCGTTAAACAATGGTGCAGGCAGGTGTGCCGTACATGTTGTGTCCAGTGGTGTGTGTTAATGCTGCTGACAGTCATGCTGTGTTGTGTTGTGCTGTGTAGAGTTGGCAAGCAGCTGTCACATGTCCAGTAAAAATAATCAGGTAGGAGGCTGCCGAGAAGCCGTCCATCTCCGTGCATTAATCTCCTCTCCAGCAGAAAGTCCTGACACAGCAAGTGCTGCACGGCGCAGTGCTGTCCGACCTAACAAAGCATGGAGCAAGGACACACGGCGCCAGCAGCGCACAGGTGTGTCTTCATGTGTGTGCCACTTCACGTGTGTTTGAGGCGGGCTTCAGAGCAAGAAAAAGGCTGAATGGCAATTTGAGGCAAGGTAAAAAGCAAACAATCATGTTTCATACGCTGTCCTAACATCTCACTTTTCTTCTATTGTCCCTTTTTTTTTGTATCCTGTCCTGCTTTTATCGTTATTACCACGGCAACACCATTAGAGAGCTCCATGTTCTTCTCCACTGGAGCAATAAATGAAGAGGGCCTAACTCCCTCTTCCTCCTCATGCCTTCCTTGCTCGCACCTTCTCCTCACCTTCCTGATTGTTATTTTTCTTCTGCATCTTTTGTGCCCATTCTGATTTCTAATCAGCTTTTTTTATGCCTTTATTCCATTTAGTTGCTGTGCAGACTTTTTTTTCAAAGAATTTCCACCGCACAAACTCTCCGACCCAGGAAGCAACACACACACACACACACGCCCACACACACACACACACACACACACACACACACACACTTCAAAGATGTAAAGTGCAGTCGTACTTGTAAAGGACAGATGCTGCCGTCATGACGTGTTAATTTCCAAACACACACACAGGAAACAACTTGCAGACATTATCATGGTCGTTAATATTTTATTCCTATTCACAGTAGATTAAAGCACAATGTCAAACACATAGCCAACTCCTTGGTTGAGCTGCTCACTTGAAGCCCCACATTTTCAGTCTAAAACAATAATATCTGGTCACTATTATTAATTTTTATTTTGGTGATCGGCTCAGACAAATCAGAAACATATTTGCGTCAAAGTGAAATCAGTTTTTAATACTGTCAACATGGGACTGCACAGTACATGTTGGTGTTTTCAAGATTATCCTTTTTGTAAACAGGTCAACAAAAAATGGACACAAACGCTCTAATATTTGATTACATAAGCTCTCATCAATGTTAACACAGGCTGCTGCCATATGAATTCACATCCTACAGTTAATCTATTTTATGCTGCCCTTTTTTTTTTGCTGAAGCTGTTACATATACTGTAATATTGTACATGGTAATTGGGATTTGTTACATATTGTATATATTATATAAAAATATAATATAATATAATAATATAATATATCAGTATATATTATATACTCTATATATAATATGTAAATATTACATATATGTTATATTGTATATTGCTACTACGGTACATTTTTAGTCTACTTTATACCTTTTGTTTTCGCCCTCTTTTTGTGCCCTTGTGTGCATTATCCCTTCCATCCTTTGTAACTGTGCTACAGTGCTACTGTGTGGAACTGTTTCCCTTGTGGATCAATAACGTTTGTCTAAGTTGTCTATGTATTTAAGTAGAGAACAAGAAAAAGAAGAGAATAATTCACTTTCATAAAAATGTATTAAACTTTTATTTAAAAACATTTGGGGTCTTATTACCTTTTATTAGAGATGTCCGATGATATCAGCCTGCCGATATTATGTAATTTCGGACATTATCGGTATCGTTTTTTTTTATTATCGGTATCGTTTTTTTTTTTTGGTTTGGTTTTTTTTTTTTATTAAATCAACATAACAAAAACACAACATACACTTACAATTAGTGCACCAACACAAAAAACCTCCCTCCCCCATTCACACTCATTCACACAAAAGGGTTGTTTCTTTCTGTTATTAATATACTGGTTCCTACATTATATATCAATATATATCAATACAGTCTGCAAGGGATACAGTCCGTAAGCACACATGATTGTGCGTGCTGCTGGTCCACTAATAGTACTAACCTTTAACAGTTAATTTTACTAATTTTTATTAATTACTAGTTTCTATGTAACTGTTTTTATACTGTTTTACTTTCTTTTTTATTCAAGAAAATGTTTTTAATTTATTTATCTTATTTAATTTAATTTTTTTTTTTTTAAAAAGGACCTTATCTTCACCATACCTGGTTGTCCAAATTAGGCATAATAATGTGTTAATTCCACGACTGTATTTAGCGGTATCGGTTGATATCGGTATCGGTAATTAAGAGTTGGACAATATCGGAATATCGGATATCGGCAAAAAAGCCATTATCGGACATGCCTATCTTTTATTGTATGTAAAATACATGTGCCTATCATCTTATAGGAAAAGCATTTATACTTTGATTATAAAATGTCTGATCACCATCCCTTTGGTCTAAAAGCCCAGTTTTTTTAAACACGTCTTTGAGCTTGTATATATAATCATCCATCTTGGTACTCTCATTCATTCATTCATTCATTCGGCAGAGCATTAATATATCTGACTCGTATTTGTGTAAATAAAGTTTTTCAAACAAATGCCACTGGCTTCTTCCGTGATAAAAGATGGTGTGGTAGCAACAATCGCCTGCTAGCTCATGTACGCCACCCCAATTCATAATAAAGCAGTGTTTTTCAAACTGTTGTACTCGCACCACTTAGGCTTCATCTTGTGGTACGTGAAATAATTGCTTAATTCAGAGGCCCCAAAACTACGGTTAGTATAAATAAAGTTTATTTTTAAAACATGAATTGATATCGAAATTCGGTTTGCCGCTTGATGGGTTAGTTCCTCAGCAAATAGTATTGACCACATGCATTTCACAAGTAAATTTTGCAAAAACTCTATATATAGATACTAATTTGGACAATATTTCCAATTCATGGTCCAATTAATCAAAACCCAACACAGAACGTTAAAATATGTGATACAAAAACACATTACTTGTCCACTAAACTATGTGGACATTATAAAAAATGTCTAATAGTGCCATACACAATTAAAAAATACACCCATTTAATCCATTTATTAGGCCTGATGGGTTATATGCAAAACACTCTCTATACTTGGACATGTTTGACGCATTTTAGTAGCTTTAGGGACATCGATAGAAAATCGATGGATGGCTGCCGGTAGATATTTCTGATATATTACAAAACTTTAAGGAGGTCGTCAGGGAAGTAAACAAGGTAGAGAGGTGCACATACACTTAATATTCAATGTTTTATCGTTTGTACGTCATATAGTAGTGGCAGGCAATCTTAATCGGCGCACACATATCCGGGTGGCGGGCATTCTTTTCTGATTGATGATGAGCAATGTTGAGCAGCCAGGTTTCAGACATCCTTGGTTCTTCACCAAACGTAAGTCATTTTAGTTCCAATATATTTGTTTACACAAGCGTGTTTAAAGTGTTTGCCTTCCAACACAAAAAGAGGCGCATTCATCTGTTTTGAACATTATCCCAGTCACACCATCTTTTGTTATTTTGTAGTTCTGCTTAGTCCAGGTAATTTATTTGTTGTGTAAATACTTTACAGTGTAATATTTTAAGTTATTCTGTTGCCAGCGATGTAAAAAGTGGAATTGAATGAGGACCTAATCTGTTTAAATTTCAATAAAATGTTTATTAATGTTGCAATTATTCTTTATTAAGGAGGAAATTTGACATATTGTATTTGTATTTTGTTGCAACTGTTGCAAGTTGTCTGACGTACTGTAATCGCGCGATACTTTGCAATATTGTTTATGTCAGCAATTGTCTTACAAGAAGATTGACCGTGGTAAACTACTATGGTAGCTACAGCTGCTACTGGGGTAGACTGACTGTTGTATGGGTGCCACCCCTGCAGAACTAGGTACCACCCCTGTAAAAAAAAATACACCACTGAATCGCAATAAAATGTTTATCGGAAAAAAAAATGTCATACAAGAGAATTATTATAATACTGTATATTTTTTCCAAATTAAAACATTAACGCCAGCAGACACAAACGCATCAGTTGAACTTGTTTTAATCAGCCCCTTAAGTCATCTAGCAGCAATAAAATTATAAAATGGTATTGCTGAATAGACAATTTGTCTAATATTTTTTATTAATGACAGTCCAAATATGTTGACACTCACAAGGACGGAGGATTATCTGTCCATCTGTCTTTGCAGCATGATCATCTCATTTCTCACAGCCGTGTCACTGTCAGTTGGTATGTACTTTTCAGACGTACTACATTGAGACACAAAACAGCGCCAGCAGAACAGTTTCAGTCTCAATAAATCACATTGCGCATCCTGAACTAATGATCAGCATGTGTTATGCTCATTATTCTGCTCACCTAAGAGACACAACGCTCTGTGCACAAGTTTAGTAAATCAGCTTTGCGTGTGGTATCAAGTTTGCACGTGTTCTAGTACATGCAAACCTTTAGTACTTTTGTAGATCAGATTAGGAAACGTGCAAACTTGGAGATTTTTACTGAAGAAAATGTTTTGAAAATATTGTAATCATACAGAAAATATATTCATAACATAGTTATTGTAAAAAAATAAAAAATTAAATTGTCATTAACTTTTATTAATAATTTTTTTTATAACTCAACTCACAGCCAAAACCATAACCAGGATTTGACAAATAAGGTCACAAATTCGTGTCCAAGGGGAGCTTTGAAAGGCTGAAACCTGGGTATCCCAGCATCATATATATATATATATATATATATATATATATATATATATATGTGTGTATGTGTGTGTGTGTGTGTATTTATGTGTATGTACCGTATTTTTTGGAGTATAAGTCACACCAGAGTATAAGTCGCACCTGCCGAAAATGCATAATATAGAAGGAAAAAAACATATATAAGTCGCACTGGAGTATAAGTCGCATTTTTGGGGGAAATGTATTTGATAAAACCCAACACCAAGAATAGACGTTTGAAAGGCAATTTAAAATAAATAAAGAATAGTGAACAACAGGCTGAATAAGTGTACGTTATATGACGCATAAACAACCAACTGAGAACGTGCCTGGTATGTTAACGTAACATATTATGGTAAGAGTCATTCAAATAGCTATAACATATAGAACATGCTATACGTTTACCAAACAACCTGTCACTCCTAATTGCTAAATCCCATGAAATCTTATACGTCTAGTCTCTTACGTGAATGAGCTAAATAATATTATATGATATTTTACGGTAATGTGTTAATAATTTCACACATAAGTCACTCATGAGTATAAGTCGCATCCCCGGCCAAACTATGAAAAAAACTGCGACTTATAGTCCGGAAAATACGGTGTATATATGTATATATATATATATATATATATATATATATATATATATATATATATATATATATATATATATATATATTTATATACACACATATGTATATACATATATATATTACAGTGCATATATATATATATATATATATATATATATATATATGTATAATAGATATTCACTGTTTTTGCACAGCACATGTATATTATGTAAAATCACAATGAATGAGCAGAGCAGCTGAGGGTGTTGATGAACTTCACAAAACTTTGCAAACTTTCAGACTTAACCTTGAACACTGGCCGACAAAATTAAGTGATGAAAGGCAGATGAGGTGAGAGCGGCGGCGGGAAAAAAAAGACGTGAAAATGTGATAATGGCTCGTCCAAAACAAGTTTAGGAAGTCCCTGCAGTAAAAGTAACACTTTAATGGTGACTGGGGGAAGACTGTTGTTATGTGTTGGCAAGTGTCTAAGACAACACATGAGCCTCCCAGACAACATCTAAATAGCACGATCGCAGACAACAAGCAGTCTATACCTGCTCTCAAAACACTACGACAATGTGCGAACATTCCAGTCGCACATTGCCCAGACAGACAGTCACGGGAAGAAAGGAGTGGACATGCCAAGGTCGAAGTCAAAAAGTCTACTTTTACACGTTTGTTTGCATAATTGTCTTTATAAGTACATTTACTAGGTTTACACAGCATTTACTGTAACATTACAACAAATGACTGGAAATGATGATACCCCTATATTTCACAGCAATGTTATTTCCCAGTCCTTTGTAATCACAACAAATTGCTGTAAATTCTAACTGATATCCGTAGACCATAGGTGTCAACTGATGAGCTTGCTAAGTATAAAAATAAGCTGAAACTTTTGAATGAAAGAAACTGCTTTTCCAAATTTCTCCAGTGGATGTCGCAATGGCAATTCTTTGTATCTCCTGCTGCAAGGGGGTGCAGAGGGGATGGATCTATGTGCCGTGTTAAGATAGAGGCAAGGCAACACTTCCGTGTTTGGATATGACATACCTACGCTGCTTATTAAAGTTAAAGTTAAAGTACCACTGATAGGTGTGGTGAAATTACCCTCTGCATTTGACCCATCCCCTTGTTGTGAGGTGAGGGGAGCAGTGAGCAGCAGCGGTGGGCACACTCGGGAATCATTTTGGTGATTTAACCCCCAATTAATGATAGTATAGAAAATGTGGATTGTTACATTCATGCCTTGACTGTCAATGATGTTGTTGGTAATGTTACCTGTGACATTCCTACACAAAATATGCTGAAATAATATGTATCCCCGAGTTCTAACTTCATGTGTGATTAATGAAATGAGTCCAAATTCACAAGTTTTGTTGTAGATCATGCTACATATGTACAGATTACACCATATGATGTTAGTACGCCAGTTGAGAAAAGATGAGTAAATTACATTAATTATATCCTGTAATTCGATTTTGATATTATTTATTTAATCTTGTGATAGATTAAAAATTAACACCCATGAGAGCATTTTAAAACTCCGCCAGACCCAATTCCACCTAATGGACTGATGAAAATCATCACATCATTTTTTCAGAAAGTATAAATAACGACAAATGAAGATAGAATACTATTAACCGCAACATGTAAGTGTAAAAAAAAAAAATAATATGATTTGTACATTTTCAGAACGTCTTTATTTTTAAGTTATTGTGCCATGATTTTACCAGTCCGGCCCACTTGGGAATAGATTTTCTTCCATGCGACCCCTAAGATAAAATGAGTTTGACACCCCTGTCCTAGTTAAGTTAAAGTATCGTTAAAATATTGTCACACACACACTAGGTGTGGCAAAATTATTCTCTGCATTTGACCCATCAACCTTGATCAGCCCCGGGGAGGTGAGGGGAGCAGTGAGCAGCAGAGACTATGTAGAACACTCTTGTACTGCAGGTGCTGAGAGTAATCAACAATACAATTACAATTGTGAAGTTACAACATCTTGTTTTAATTTTATTGTATTTAATTACATTTGTAAATTTTCAGCATTTAGTTGTCACTTTGTTGTAATTAACTGTAAAATCATAGCTACGCAGTAAATTCCTGCAAATATATTTCACAGTAAATGACTGTAAATGTTACTGTAAAAGTAATGCAATTATTAACAAGTAATTTGCTATGAATTTACAATGCATTTTTGACAGTGTAGCCAATTGATGGTCGAGTTATCTTATCCCTCATGTTTGAGCAATATTTTTTTTACGCCGGATGTACCGTATTTTTCGGACTATAAGTCGCAGTTTTTTTCATAGTTTGGCCGCGGGTGCGACTTATACTCAGGAGCGACTTATGTGTGAAATTATTAACACATTACCGTAAAATATCAAATAATATTATTTAGCTCATTCACGTAAGAGACTAGACGTATAAGATTTCATGGGATTTAGCGATTAGGAGTGACAGATTGTTTGGTAAACGTATAGCATGTTCTATATGTTATAGTTATTTGAATGACTCTTACCATAATATGTTACGCTAACATACCAGGCACGTTCTCAGTTGGTTATTTATGCCTCATATAACGTACACTTATTCAGCCTGTTGTTCACTATTCTTTATTTATTTTAAATTGCCTTTCAAACGTCTATTCTTGGTGTTGGGTTTTATCCAATAAATTTCCCCCAAAAATGCGACTTATACTCCAGGGCGACTTATATATGTTTTTTTCCTTCTTTATTATGCATTTTCGGCAGGTGCGACTTATACTCCGGTGCGACTTATACTCCGAAACATACGGTACATTACGGTAGTCATTGTACAGCTTGTATAGCAGTATAGATGTACTACTATCACGTGAAAAAGAGTCGACACACAGCTGACAGATCAAGTGAGTAGCAAGATGTTTATGTATTTCTTACAGTCAAGCATTGTGCTGTAGCGTCTTGCGCTGCACGAGTGCTGCTGCCACTGGGGAGCTGCGGTTAATTAGGAAAACATTAAACACACTGACTAATCTTAAAATGAATATACAAGTTTATTCAAGTGCAGAGTATATTTGCATCCCTTGTTGCCATGGTAACATATCCACGTCGTGAAATGTCATCATCAGGTGTTTTGCATTGTGTCCCGCATGGCTGTGTAACCTCTACATCGCTACACTTGCTCCTTTTTCTCTCCATCTCCATTTCCTCTGCCCCTCCTCTCGTTCGCCACTCAGTCTCTTGCGTCGCCCTCGCTGCCCCCGGAGAGAGATGCTAAAATTAAGTGGTGCCACTTCTCAATGACACTTTAATGATGGCACCGCCGTTACACACACACACACACACACACACACACACACACACACGCACACAGTGGAGAGACGTATACTGTATGAGCATCTGCTAAAGATAGGCCCCTCAGACACAAACACACACACACACACACACATACACACACACACACTAATGTCCAAACGAGTGAGCCTCCCTTTGTCTCGCCCGCCACAGGGACCGCGGGGGACAGGTGGAGTCTAATTAAGAGTGCCTATAGGGAGACGCTTAGGTATGCATTTGTGCGTGTGTGTGTGTGTGTGTGTGTGTGTGTGTGTGTGTGTGTGTGTGTGTGTGTGTGCGTGTGTGCGTGCGTGTGTGTCATTCCAGCTTGGCGTCACCATCACCTCTGGCACTGCCTTCATGGCTTCTGTGTACATCACAAAGGTGGAAACGACACTGTGTGCGTTTGTGTGTGTGTGTTGCATGCGTCTGTCACTAAAGTGTTCCTAAGAGAAACTTGAACAAAAGTTAGTATTTATCTCATCATCACTTAAATATCACCGCTGAAGTTTTACACATTTCCATCGTGACCAAACTTTTTTCTTAACAGTAAAAATGATGGTTGGACCATACTTGCCAACCTTGAGACCTCCGATTTCGGGAGGTGGGGGCGTGGTCGGGGGTGGGGCGGGGCGTGGTTGGGGCGGGGGGCGTGGTTGGGGGCGTGGTTACGAGGGGAGGAGTATATTTACAGCTAGAATTGAATTCACCAACTCGAGTATTTCATATATATATATATATATATATATATATATATATATATATATATATATATATAGTGCTCGATACCGTAGTAGAGCGCAATATATGTATGTGTGGGAAAAAAAATCACAAGACTATTTCATCTCTACAGGCCTGTTTCATGAAACAGGCCTGTAGAGATGAAATAGTCTTGTGATTTTTTCATGAAACAGGCCTGTAGAGATGAAATAGTCTTGTGATTTTTTTTCCCACACATACATATATTGCGCTCTACTACGGTATCGAGCACTATTTTTTGGATAACCTTATTAAGACATATACTCCGCTCCAAATTGACATTTGTTGAGTACTGTACGACGATCAGAAATGGAAAAATTCAACATCGACTACTCCACGAAGAACATTCCCATACCCGCGCAGAATGACTACAAGCTAAGGCTCATAGAAAAGACGGAACACTTCCTAAGAAGGATGCGGTGGAAAGCACATTTTTTCCTCCACCCTGAAACAAAAGGAACGCAAAAGAAAACTTACGGATTCAAATCTACCAAGAACCCACCCACAGTTGAGGAACTAAAGGATTTTGAGAACGACATGCTCAAAATTATACAATCAGTCAAATTCAAGCCAATCCGCAACCCACTCCTCACCAAGCTGAAAAATGACAAGGAGCGCATCAAGAAAGTAAACAACCTCATCATAGCTGCCGATAAAACCACAAACTTCTACAGAATGGACATACCAGAACACCACACCTTACTGGACAGAAGCATCACCAAATCATACAAAAAAGCGCAACCCAACACCTTACAGAACATCCACCTGGAAAATAAAAGGATCGCGGCTGAACTGGACATTGAGGACAGGGTGGACGCCACAGCCAACAAGGAAGCCTTCATCACATTGAAGGACCACAAACCCAACTTCGCAAATAACCCAACATGCCGACTAATAAACCCAACTAAATCTGAAATAGGAAAAATCAGCAAAATAATCCTGGACAGAGTCAACACAAAAATCAAGGACAAAACACCACTCAACCAATGGAGAAATACAGCAGCAGTAATCAAATGGTTCAACAACATCCAAGACAAACAACAGCACAACTTTATCTCCTTTGATATCGAAGAATTTTACCCTTCCATCACGCAAGACCTACTGACTCAAGCACTAGACTTCGCCTCAGACTACGACTCAATCACAGGCAACGAAAGAAACATCATCATCCACGCAAAAAACTCCATTCTCATCCACAACAGTACACCATGGCAAAAAAAGAACAATGCAACATTTGACGTCACTATGGGAAGTTTTGACGGAGCAGAAACGTGTGAACTCGTTGGGAGTTTCCTCCTCTCCCAGCTCGCTAGCCTCAATCTGAACCTTGGTATTTACCGTGATGACGGACTGGCAGTGTGTCGCGCCTCGCCAAGGAACAGCGAGAATACCAAGAAGCGCATATGCCAAATTTTCAAAGAGAACGGCCTACGGATCACGATTGAAGCCAACAAGCAAACCGTCAACTTCCTTGACGTCACTTTCAACCTGAGAAATAACAGCTACCAACCATTCACGAAACCCAACACAACACTCCAATACGTGCACCATGACAGCAACCACCCACCCACCACCACGAAAAGAATACCTACCGGAATCAATAAAAGGCTATCGATGCTGTCATCTAGCAAAGCTGAATTTGACCAAGCAACCCCCCCGTACCAAAAAGCCCTTGATGAAAGCGGATACAATTTCACCCTCACCTATGAACCCACGCCAGGAAACCAGCCAAAAAAGAACAGAAAACGAAACGACATCATCTGGTACAACCCCCCATACAGCAAAAACGTCTCAACTAACATTGGACACAAATTCCTCAGTCTGATTGACAAACACTTTCCCAAAGACAACACCCTAAGAAAAGTATTCAACAAGAACAACATTAAATTGAGCTACAGCTGCATGAACAATATACGACAAATCATCTCAAACCACAACAAAACAATTGCAAATGAGCCGTCGGCCCCCAGACAGAGCGACTCCAAAACCAACAAAGGCTGTAACTGTCGAAAGAAACCTGATTGCCCTCTCAACGGGGGGTGCTTACAAACATCAGTTGTCTACCAATCTAAGGTAATACGCAAGGACATTAACACATCCGACACATATGTAGGATTAACCGAGGGAGAATTCAAAACCAGATGGAACAATCACAAGGCTTCTTTCAGGAACAAAAACCTGCGAAATACCACAGAACTCAGCAAACACATTTGGGACCTCAAAGACAATAATGTTGAATATTCAATAACATGGCAAATTCTTGCATCCAGCACACCTTACAATAGTGGTAATAAAAGATGCAACCTATGCTTGAAAGAGAAACTGTTTATTATTTACCGTCCAGACCTGTCATCCCTCAACAAGCGCAGCGAAATTGTAACAGCATGCCGCCATAGACGGAAACACCTCCTAGGTAACACATGAGCCAATCACCACGCCCCTACGCCAGCCTGTACCCACCCACTCTGTGCCCTATATAAACCATGGTATGCGAATGCTCCCATTAAAATCTCCTGATGATTGAGGGTACCCCCCCTCATGAAACAGGCCTGTAGAGATGAAATAGTCTTGTGATTTTTTTTCCCACACATACATATATTGCGCTCTACTACGGTATCGAGCACTATTTTTTGGATAACCTTATTAAGACATATATATATATATATATATATATATATATATATATATATATATATATACACATATATATATGTATGAAATACTTGACTTTCAGTGAATTCTAGCTATATATATATATATTTATTTATTTTATTATATATATAAATAAAAGAAATACTTGAATTGCAGTGTTCATTTATTTACACATATACACACACATAACACTCATGTACTCATTGTTGTACTTGAAAGTACAATGCAATACAATTCCGGGGCAATGGTACCTATCAAATACACAGTAATGAAAACACAGTTGTTCTACTAACTGTACTGTGTGTTATGAGAATAGAGTATGTGTGGCCCTTTAATAGGTGACAGCATGTGAGGTGAGTGACGTCAGTGAGTGTGTGGGCGAGATAAGAGAGGGAGCGGGGTAGCGTGAGTGCGGGGAGGGACTAGTTGGTTTTGTGTTGTATTGGCTGTGTGCAAGCAATCAATAAAGCAAGATTTACAACTAATCGCTGGACTCATCATTCACCCTAAAGTCGTCCGCTAAGGTGAAGGGTGTTGCCCCGAGCATAGATCGGCCCTGGAGAAGTGTCTCCCCTGCGCTCTTCGACTACGGTCTCGTTCTTCTGCTTCGTCTCCTTGTGTGCGCACACTGGACTCAGGTCCGCATGGAGCTGGAGGGGGCGTGGCCTCCAGCTCCGGCTGAATTTCGGGAGATTTTCGAGAGAAAATTTCTTCCGGGAGGTTTTCGGGAGAGGCGCTGAATTTCGGGAGTCTCCCGGAAAATCCGGGTGGGTTGGCAAGTATGGGTTGGACATCATTTCAATGATATATTATGTTATATTATATTAGCACGGTGAAAGGGGTTAGTGCGATTGCCTCACAATAAGAAGCTCCTGTGTTCGATCGCCGGGCCCGGGATCTTTCTGTGTGGAGTTTGCATGTTCTCCCCGTGACAGCTTGGGTTCCCTCCGGGTACTCCGTCTTCCTCCCACCTCCAAAGTCATGCATCTGGAGATAGGTTGATTGGCAACACTGAATTGGCCCTAGTGTGTGAATGTGAGTGTAAATGTTGTCTGTCTATCTGTGTTGGCCCTGTGATGAGGTGGCGACTTGTCCAGGGTGTACGACGCCTTCCGCCCGAATGCAGCTGAGATGGGCTCCAGCACCCCCCGTGGCCCCAAAATGGATGGATGGATAACATGCAACTCAAGGTATTTCAAGTATCTGCTATACGATTCAAAAAGAATATGCCAAAATTATCACTCGATATTTCAAAAATGAAAAACAATAAAAAACCTAGCTTGAACATGTGTTGTACATAACTTGGAGTATTTATTTCATGCTTTACAAGTGCTCAATATGGCCACCAGTGGCAGCACGGACAACATTAAGACGATATGAAAATTCCTCCCAAGCGCGCCCCAGGATGTTGCGATCCACCGTGTTTTTTGCTGCTGTTAGTCCATCTTTCTGTCACGGAGTGTTGGTGACGAACCCCAAGATGCAGAGAAGGCAGGCTTTGTGCAGGAAAATGTGATTTAATGTCGAAAATAAAGAAAACACAAACCAGGAACTTGAAGACAGGAAACAGGATACCAGGAAAACAGGAACTATGGAAAAAAACAAACAGTCCACAGCATTCAGCTTACAGCTACAGCATACAGCTACACTGACATCGACAATACTCCAGCACAGACTGGATGGCAAGGCAGGTTTAAATAGCAGCTGGCTGATTGACACCAGGTGTGGCTAGGTGCCAATCAGCCACAGCTGAGGGAAAACAGCACTCAGGGAGAAAAGCAGGAAACAACCAAACATAACCAAACTGTCAGGGACAAGCCTGACACTTTCATGTCATCAAGGTCTTCAATAAAGTTAAAGTTAAAGTACCAATGATTGTCACACACACACTAGTTGTGGTGAAAATTGTCCTCTGCATTTGACCCATCCCCTTGTTCACCCCCTGGGAGGTGAGGGGTGCAGTGAGCAGCAGCTGTGGCCACGCCCAGGAATCATTTTGGTGATTAAACCTCCAATTCCAACTCTTGATGCTGAGTGCCAAACAGGGAGGTAATAGGTCCCATTTTTATAGTCTTTGGTATGACTCGGCCGGGGTTTGAACTCACGACCTACTGATCTCAGGGCGGATACTCTAACCACAAGGCCATATTTCCAGGATTATTTCCTTGACACAAGCAGCCAGTCTCTTTAAACTGTCCAACCCACCGTCGAATGCTCTCATGATAGGGTGGATCAATGCCAAATTATCTTCTAAAAGCACGCCGCACCGTGACAATGGCATTTGTTTTCGCAAACTTAAGCACACAAAACGCCTTCTGTTGAGGAGTCGCCATTTTGAGGGTAAATAATCACCTGCTCTTTCTACAATTGAATGGTGCCAAAAGGATTACATGACCGCAACGGTGAAATTGTAACACAATAAAACTTGGATAACTCCTGTATCAAATCAACATTGATTCTGTCATGAAGTGGTGGTGACGAACCCCAAGATGCAGAGATGACAGGCTTGGTACAAGAAAACATGGATTTTAACGTTAAAATAAAAAGCAAGGAAACACGAACCAGAAACCAGGAAACAGCAACCAGGGACAGGAGTCAGGATCCAGGGAATAGCTCACAACATTCAAGAAACAGGCAGTCCACAGCATACAGTAAACAATACTCCAGCACTGACTGGAGGGCAAGGCAGGTATAAATAGCAGCCGACTGATTGACACCAGGTGTGGCCAGGTGCCAATCAGTCGCAGCTAAGGGGAACAGCGCTAAGGGAGACAAGCAGGAAACTGAACAAAAATAAGAGCGCTCACAGGAAATAACACAAACAGAGGTCAAACTAAAACATCACCAAAACTGTCAGTGACAAGCCTGACAGATTTAGTCTATTACAATGCTTTAGAACTGAATAAATACGTGATGATTTTGCATATAAATGTATATATATATATTAGTGTTGTCCCGATACCAAGATTTTGGTACCGGTACCAAAATGTATTTCGATACTTTTCGGTACTTTTCTAAATAAAAGGGGACCACAAAAAAAATCATTATTGGCTTTATTTAAACAAAACATATTTTGGGTACATTAAACATATGTTTCTTATTGCAATTGTGTCCTTAAATAAAATAGTGAACATACAAGACAACTTTTCTTTTATTAGTAAGTAAGCAAACAAAGGCTCCTAATTAGTCTGCTGATGTATGCAGTAACATATTGTGTTATTTATCATTCTATTATTTTGGCAATATTATAAAGGACAAGCCGTAAAAAAAATATTATTAATCTACTATCTGGTTATTTTCCGTTTCAACATGTTCTATCTAAACTTCTGTTAAAATGTAATAATCACTTATTCTTCTCTTCTTTGTTACTTTACATTAGTTTTGGATGATGCCACAAATGTGGGTATCAATCCGATACCAAGTAGTTACAGGATCATACATTAGTCATATTCAAAGTCCTCATGTGTCCAGGGACGTATTTACTGAGTTTATAAACATATTGTAAATTTAAAAAAGACGAAAAAAGATTTTGTGATGCTAAAAAATATCGATGTAATCACAGTAGATGGGACTAGATACGCTCCTGTACTTGATATCATTACAGTGGATGTTAGGTGTAGATCCACCCATGGCGTTTGTTTACATTGTGACGCTGGTGAGCTACGGTGTGTAGTGAAGCATGTTTCGCTATTCCTCGTCCTGCAGCAATGATACTTGCAAGAAACTTACTTTATTTGTCGCCATGGAGACAAGGATTAGTGATTTAGAAGTAGCTACATCACTGTAGACTGCAGATGAACTTTAGCCGCTAGCTAGCTAGCCATGTCTTAAAGCACCTCTTCCTAATGGCGTTTTAGTGTTATATCTACACCTTTATCTTTAGTTTTTAGGCCAAAATGTGTCCATTCTCCCTTTTCTGTTTACACACAGATATTGTCTGCTTGTAAGTACTTTGTGATTGTGCGCTGCCGAACACGCTCCTCTACTCGTAAAACCAGCAATGTCATGACGTGACGACGACTGGGGGGAGGGGTGTGTGGGACCGGTACTTTTTAGAGGTGGTATAGTACCGAATATAATTAATTAGTATCGCGGTACTATACTAGTACCGGTATTCTGTACAACCCCAGTATACATATATATATATATATATATATATATATATATATATATATATATATATATATACATCAGTGACGTGCAGTCAGGGGAGGCAG